>NC_052172.1:22577351-22664851 GCF_902713615.1 Scyliorhinus canicula
AGAGAGAGAGTGGGAGGCAGAGAGAGAGAGAGAGAGGGAGGCAGAGAGAGAGAGAGGGAGGGAGGCAGAGAGAGAGAGAGAGAGGGAGGCAGAGAGAGAGGCAGAGAGAGAGAGAGAGAGGGGAGGGAGGGAGAGAGAGATAGAGGGGGAGGGAGGGAGAGAGAGATAGAGAGAGAGAGAGAGTGAGGCAGAGAGAGAGACAGGCAGAGAGAGAGAGTGGAGGCAGAGAGAGAGAGGGCAGAGAGAGACAGAGAGAGAGAGAGAGGCAGAGGAGAGAGAGGAGAGAGGGAGGCAGAGAGAGAGGGAGGAGAGAGAGAGAGGAGGCAGAGAGAGAGAGAGAGGGGCAAGAGAAGAGAGGAGGGAGGAAGAGGAGAGAGGGAGGAGAGAGAGAGAGAGAGAGGGGGCAGAGAGAGAAGAGAGCGAGAGAGAGAGGGAGGCAGGAGAGAGGAGGCAGAGAGAGAGAGGGAGAGAGGGAGGCAGAGAGAGGGGAGGCAGAGAGAGAGAGAGAGGAGGGAGGCAGAGAGAGAGAGGAGGCAGAGAGAGAGCGGGAGGCAGAGAGAGAGAGGGAGGCAGAGAGAGAGAGGGAGGCAGAGAGAGAGAGAGAGAGGGAGGCAGAGAGAGAGGGAGGAGGGAGGCAGAGAGAGAGGGAGGCAGAGAGAGAGAGAGAGGCAGAGAGAGAGCAGGAGAGAGGGGGCAGAGAGAGAGAGAGAGACAGAGAGAGAGAGGGAGGGAGGAGAGAGAGAGAGGAGGCAGAGAGAGAGAGGGGGCAGAGAGGAGAGAGGGAGGGAGGGAGAGAGAGAGGAGGGAGAGGCAAGGAGAGAGAGGGGCAGAGAGAGAGGAAGAGAGAGAGGAGAGGAGGCAGAGAGAGAGGGAGGCAGAGAGAGAGAGGGAGGGAGGGAGAGAGGAGAGAGGGGGGCAGAGAGAGAGGAGATAGAGAGAGATACAGAGAGAGGACGTGATTCTTTGACCTCGTTACGCTTCCGCTCGAGCAAGACGAGGCCGGTGAACAGTGGGAGAGGCCAAAATCGAGAACCGTGCCAGGCGCCAAACAGTTCGCGATGCAACCGGCTTGCGGCCATAGGCGAAATTGGGATCTCGCCAGAGCGTGGTGAGAAATCAATTAGCACCACTTAAGACCTATTTCCAAACAATTAATGGGGGCCACCCCACATCCAATGGCCTCCCGTCATCCAGGCACCTCCACAGCGAGTGCTCACGCTGGCACCGATTAGTGCTCCTTTTGAAAAACGTGAACCTGGCAGAAGGACTTCTGTGGGGAGCCGAGGAGGTGAGTCGCCATCTTTGCTCACAGGCAAAGAGCCCGGGGGCGAAGGGCTTGCAACCCCAGTGCTCAGCCGGGGGTGGGGGACTCTCGGCTGGGGGTGGGGGAACCTGGGCAGGGGTGGGCTGCTATTTGGAGGGTAGGGGAGCGTTTGGGGGGGGGGGGGGGCAACTGTTCGCAGAACCACCATGTCAACCCCTGGATTGTTTACCCGTGCCTGGGGGCAACCCTTGTCCCTGCCTGTCTGCCCCACCGACCACCCATAAGCCCCGCTGACCTCCGAGGCCTCTGGCCGTGCGGCTGAAGGCTATTGCTGATAGGAAGAGGCAATCATGGTTGAGTGAGCACTTCACAAATCCCAAGTGGATTCCCGTGGGTGGGTGGGCCATGTAGCAAGTGGGAGTCATTGCCCAGCATCCCAATCACACCCTGATGCCTGGACACTGCGAGAGGTAACACCACACACACCACATCCGAACACCCAGGGGATGGGACACAGCTCCAGGGACATGCCCATGGCCGGAGTGTGGGTGGGTGCCACGGGGAGGGGGAGATTCCTGGAGAGATGAGCCAAGGGTTCGGAGGTCGCGTTGCTGAAGAAAGTGACAGAGGCATCATACTGGTTGTGTACAAAGGTGTTTGTTGTCTTTGAGAATTTCCCACCCTCCTGATTGTGCTGCCCCCTCCTGTCTATGGGATCCAGCAGCCCTCCGACTGCTGCCTCGCCTGGGGGTGGGGGGGGTTCCTGCCTCCACCTGATGTCCATCAGCAGCAGTGTGCTGCCAGAACCTGACATAAAAACAGACAATGCTGGAAATACTCAGCAGGTCAGGAAGCATCTGTGGAGAGAAACAGAGGATGGGACTCTCTGTACCCCCACCCCTCGCGGTGTGCTTTGTGACGGAACACCATTGTCCCACGATGGGATCGCCTGGTCCCACTGGTGTCAACAGGCTTTCTTGTTGTTTTCACCCTTCGGAGCCAGGAATGCAAGGTTGGGAGATGGGGGTGGGGGAGTCACTGTCAGACCAGAATGGCTGGAAGATCCTGCCCGATGTATCAGGTCAACGACCTTTCAGCAGAACTGGGAAAAGTTTAGGATGAGGACCATAGAACAGTACAGCACAGAACAGGCCCTTCGGCCCTCGATGTTGTGCCGAGCCTTGTCCGAAACCAAGATCAAGCTATCCCACTCCCTGTCATTCTGGCGTGCTCCATGTGCCTATCCAATAACCACTTGAAAGTTCCTAAAGTGTCCGACTCCACTATCACAGCAGGCAGTCCATTCCACACCCTAACCACTCTCTGAGTAAAGAACCTACCTCGGATATCCCTCCTATATCTCCCACCCTGAACCTTATAGTTATGCCCCCTTGTAACAGCTACATCCACCCGAGAAAATAGTGTTTGAATGTCCACTCTATCTATCCCCCTCATCATCTTATAAACTTCTATTAAGTCGCCTCTCATCCTCCTCCGCTCCAAAGAGAAAAGCCCTAGCTCCCTCCGCCTTTCCTCATAAGACCTACCCTCCAATCCAGGCAGCATCCTGGTAAATCTCCTTTGCACCCTTTCCAATGCTTCCAAATCCTTCCCATAATGAGGTGACCAGAACTGCGCACAATACTCCAAATGTGGTCTCACCAGGGTCATGTATAGTTACAGCATAACCCCGCGGCTCTTAAACTCAAGCCCCCTGTTAATAAACGCTAACACACGATAAGCCTTCTTCACGGCTCTATCCACTTGAGTGGCAACCTTCAGAGATCTGTGGACATGAACCCCAAGATCTCTCTGTTCCTCCACATTCCTCAGAACCCTGCCGTTGACCCTGTAATCCGCATTCAAATTTTTTCTACCAAAATGAATCACCTCGCACTTATCAGGGTTAAACTCCACCTGCCATTTTTCAGCCCAGCTCTGCATCCTATCAATGTCTCTTTGCAGCCGACAACAGCCCTCCACCTCATCCACTACTCCACCAATCTTGGTGTGATCAGCAAATTTACTGACCCACCCTTCAGCCCCCTCCTCCAAGTCATTGATAAAAATCACAAATAGCAGAGGACCCAGCACTGATCCCTGTGGTACACCGCTGGGAACTGGTCTCCAGTCTGACAATTTCCCATCCACCACCACCCTCTGTCTTCTATGTGATAGCCAGTTACTTATCCAATTGGCCAAATTTCCCTCTATACCACAATTTCCCTCTATCCCACAATTTCCCTCTATCCCACAATTTCCCTCTATCCCACAGGTTTTGAGAAAGGGGGTGGGGTGGGACCAGGACAAAAGGAAGGCCTGTGATTGGTTGCAAGGCGAGATTAAATGACGAGCACTAAAGGGAACGATGCCAGGGCAAGAAATTAAACGAACGATGTTCGTAGAACAGGTGCGAAAACAAATACCAGGCGCAAAAAACAAAAAACATGCAAAGAAACAAAAGAGGCAGGTAGGAATTGCAAGTCCGAGATTGTTGAGCCCAGTGTTGTGTCTGGAAGGTTGGAAAGTGCCTCACTGAAAGGTGAGGTGTTGTTCCTCCAGCTCTATACTGAGCTTCAGTAGCACAGCAGCAGGATGAGGGCAGAGATGTCAGCGTGACAGCAATGCAGAGAGGCCCAGAAAGCTCGGGGTCGCGCTTGCGGACTGAAATAAGGAGCTCCACGAAGCAGTTGGTCAATCCCTCTAATGTGGAGAAGATTATGAGTGATGAATGCGGCCGGTATGAGTGAATATCACTGCTTCACCCTCACTGCCAAATGTCAAGATATCTAGACCAATATGGTTCCAATCTACAGTGGGCAGGTCAGTTACCAACCAAACGGTGTGAAACGTGAATACTTGCTCAGAAAAGGTTTAAAGGTTTCTAACTAGCTCCTGAAAGCAATTACGTTCGTTTGGTTTTTTGAGGGTGATCTCTCAGCAAGCTCCCACAATACAGAGCTCACATTACTGATCCATTCTAGCCTGATACGAGATTAGAATCTGAAAGCGAATCCTCTCCAATCAGATAGAAGCATCTCCATGGACGATGATGAATTTCTAATAGGTCAGAATATTGCTGGATTTTCTGCACCAATCTCTTATTTCAGTGAAGGGTGCTTGTCCTCTGGTGAATTGGTGCAATGATTGGCATTTGGGGCTGTTTTACATTTCAAGATAAACAGTTAATTTTAAAACAGATAATGGAGCCTCTCACTTTTTAATTTCCATAGAGCGTGTGCCTGGAATCCCTTTCACATTGAATTGGTTACTGCAAATAAATCCCAATCCCCATCCTCCAAACATGAATCGCTTTAGATTACGATAATTGACTATTTTGGTCCCAGAAGATAGCTTCAAGTGGGAACCTCAGAGATACGTGTATGATGCCTCAATCATAGGGTTTAAAGTACAACAACATCAACAACTTGTTTTTACAAAGCGGCTTTACCATCAGATAAGATCCCAAAGAACTCACTGGATTGTGATGAAGTGCAGAAGGAGGGGAGGGTTGGGATAAGGACGTAGGAAGTGGCTGGAGAGTGACCCAAGGGACAATACCGTTGGATATAATTCCAGGACATGTGGGTGAGAGTCAGCCCAACTCATGGGAAATGTCTTTCTTTACAGTGAGGGTGATCCAGAGAGATGTTGATGCTTCGGGAATGTGAGGGAGGCCACGTTACTGAAGCCCTTTTGCAGTAATGGGGAGGTGGGTGGGAATGGGATCCATTGGGATGAAGGGGCTTCCTCACCCAAACTGACCTCCCAAATTATCCGAGTGCGCCACCAGCTCTCCCCATTGGCTGCTAGAGCTCTAGTACTCGACTTTACCACAAGGTCAAATTGTGTAAGTGCCACAGAGCGAGATTAGTGACAGAGCAAATCGTTCTTGTTCCTAATTATGTCAAATTGCTAAAACAAATAACAACGGTGAAGGGTTTTAGTGAAGGGAATAGGGAGAACCCGTGCCTATCAATGGGAGGAGAAGTCAACAGAGGACACAAATTGGAGACAATTGGCGAAAAAAGCCGGGGGGGGGAGGGAGAATGGGAGAATGTTTGTATTTAGCAGCATGTTTGTTATGAGCTGGAATGGACTGCTCGGCAGGGCAGTGTAGTAGATTCAACACAACTTGGCTAAGGGGTGTATCATGACCAGTACAGGCTTGGAGGGCCGAAGGGCCTGTTCCTGTGCTGTATTGTTCTTTGTTCTAAATTAAAGAATTCCTTCAAAAGGAGAAATTTGCGGTGATTTAGCGGAAAAGGGAGGAAAGTTTGATTAATTACAATCTTGTTCAAAAGGTTGGCATGGAAATGATGGACCGAATGGCCTCTTTCTGCCCTCGACGATTCCCTGAGTGGCTAGCGGCAGAATGGAGGCGGCTAGACTTTCAATCAAAGGTTGTAGAGAAGACAAAGGCTCCCTGGCGCCCCTTTTTGGGGAAGCCTACTGAATGACTGGGCAGTGGGCAGCCAGAATCTCCCCTGCCACACAACCCACCCACGGGGAAGGGCAGTAACCACCCCTATGATTCTAGTCTGTAGTTTTGTTACTTGAGCCAAAGGCTCCTTGAGACAAAACACCTTTGAGATACTGGGGAAGATTCCATTACTTCAAACGTTTCTGGGGGGAAATGAGTGAGATTTGAAGATTTAAAGGATTTGAAATGTGTTGAACAACAACCAGCAGCTCAGAGTTCCCAAATTCAGCATCAATCTCACAAAATCAAAACATGTCTGAAAATAGCCACTGGATATCTTGCTGTGCGCTCTATTCAGGTAAACCAGCCCCTTCCATAATGAATGGCTTTGGAATAATTGCAGTATCAATGGCTAGATCGCTTAAATGTTGTTTTGAGATGTTGGATGACAAAATGTAGACACAAAGCTGGATCTCTATTCTCCTGATGTAAATGCTGACAAATGCAGAACTTTCCAATCGTGTTAAAGACAACTGGTATTGTCTTACATGGGTGGTATTGTGATATACAGGTTGTATTGTGATACACAGGTTGGATTGCGATATATAGGTTGGATTGTGATATACAGGTTGGATTGTGATATACAGGTTGGATTGCAATATACAGGTTGGATTGCGACATACAGGTTGGATTGCGATATACAGGTTGGATTGTGATATACAGGTTGGATTGCGATATACAGGTTGTACTGCAATATACATGTTGGACTGCGATGTACAGGTTGGATTGCGATATACAGGTTGGACTGCGATATACAGGTTGGATTGCGATATACAGGTTGGACTGCGATATACAGGTTGGATTGCGATATACAGGTTGGATTGCGATATACAGGTTGGATTGCGATATACAGGTTGGACTGCGATATACAGGTTGGATTGCGATATACAGGTTGGATTGCGATATACAGGTTGGATTGCGATATACAGGTTGGATTGCGATATACAGGTTGGTTTGCGATATACAGGTTGGATTGTGATATACAGGTTGGATTGTGATTTACAGGTTGGATTGCGATATACAGGTTGGATTGTGATTTACAGGTTGGATTGTGATATACAGGTTGGATTGTGATTTACAGGTTGGATTGCGATATACAGGTTGGATTGTGATTTACAGGTTGGATTGCGATATACAGGTTGGTTTGCGATATACAGGTTGGATTGTGATATACAGGTTGGATTGCGATATACAGGTTGGATTGCGATATACAGGTTGGATTGCGATATACAGGTTGGATTGCGATATACAGGTTGGATTATACAGGTTGGATTGCGATATACAGGTTGGATTATGATATACAGGTTGGATTGTCATATACAGGTTGGATTGCGATATACAGGTTGGATTGCGATATACAGGTTGGATTGCGATATACAGGTTGGATTGTGATATACAGGTTGGACTGCGATATACAGGTTGGATTGCGATATACAGGTTGGATTGCGATATACAGGTTGGATTATACAGGTTGGATTGCGATATACAGGTTGGATTATGATATACAGGTTGGATTGTCATATACAGGTTGGATTGCGATATACAGGTTGGATTGCGATATACAGGTTGCATTGCGATATACAGGTTGGATTGTGATATACAGGTTGGATTGTGATGTACAGGTTGGATTGTGATATACAGGTTGTATTAAGAAAGGTGATATTCTGAAGCTTTGAACAAGTTGAATGTTAGATTTCAGTCATACCCATCTCCAGCCAACACTATCTTTCTCTCTTGACTCTTCACTGTCGCACTTTATCACAGTTAACTGACAAGCAGAACTGAGTTAGTAGAAATTTCCCACAATTGAATTTTCGGTAGACTGAATTTGACGTTTTCAGTCCCCACTCCGAAATTTTTTCCTTAGCTACTAGCGCCATCCAACTCTCTGACAACCGGCTGACATTAATCCTGTCTGCTTGATCCGGACAGGAGCTGCCAACCTCTCACTCATACTCAGCAAGAGCACCTATTCATAACATCACCCGCCTGCCTCTTTGTTCCAGTTCCTCTGCTGCTAAAGCCCTCAGTCAAACCTTTGTCACCTCTACATTCAACTAATGCACGCCACTTACGTCCATTCATAAGCTCAAGGTCATCCAAACCTCTGCTGTCCATGTCTTAACTTGCACCAAATCCCGTTCCTCGGCCATCCCCATGCCCACTGAACTGTTTTGGTTCCAGTTAATCAACGTCTCTATTTTAACATTAGAACATAGAACATAGAACAGTACAGCACAGAACAGGCCCTTCAGCCCTCGATGTTGTGCCGAACAATGATCACCCTACTTAAACCCACGTAACCCGTATACCCATAACCCAACAATTAACCTTACACTACGGGCAATTTAGCATGGCCAATCCACCTAACCCGCACATCTTTGGACATTCTAATTCTTGTTTTCATAGCATTTAATGGCCTAGCCTCGCGCTATTTCCTCCAGTCCACATCTCTCTGAGATCTCTGCGCGCCTCTAATTCCACCTTTCTGGCACCTACAACGTTAATCGATCTACCATTGGCGGCCGTGCCTTCAGCTGCCTAGTTGCCAATCTCTAGAATTCCCTCCCTAGACCTCTCCTTTGCTCCCTGAAGTCCTTCCTTAAAACCTACTTTTTTCACCAAGATGTCGGTGGCCTGACTTGATATCTCAGCTGCGGTTTGCTGGGTGCTTTAGTTGATAGAGCTCCTGGAAAGCATCTTGGGACATTTTATGCAAAGGGTTTTAAAGAACCGTATAATCTCTCCAGTGCATAAGGAGGCCATTTGGCCCATCGAGTCAGCACCGACCTTCTGAAAGAGCACCCTACCTAGGCCCACTCCACTTCCTTACCCCTGAAACCCCACCTAACCTGCACATCTTTGGATACTGAGGGGCAATTTAGCATGGCCAATCCACCTAACCTGCACATCTTCGGACTGTGGGAGGAAACCGGAGTACCCGGAGGAAACCCACGCACACACGGGAAGAAAGTGTAAACTCCGCACAGACAGTGACCCGAGCCGGGAACCGAATCCGGGACCCTGGCACTGTGAGGCAGCAGTGCTAACCACTGTGCTACCGTGCCGCTCATTAAGTTGTCGTAAATTAAAGACATTGTTTATCTCAGGTATAATTCATTGATCTTTAGAAAGCCATGGACAGATGTTGTGAGGCAAAAATTCAGTCACAAATAGAATTTAATCTCTTTCATGAAGGGGAGATATATTTTAATTGGGAGTCAGTTCAGAGCAGGTTCGCTCGGCTGATTCCTGGGATGGTGGGGATGTCTTCATAATAATAATCGCTTATTGTCACAAGTAGGCTTTAATGAAGTTATGCGAAAACCCCATAGTCGCCGCATTCCGGCACCTGTTCGGGGAGCCCGGTACGGGAATTCAACCCACGCTGCTGGCCTTGTTCTGCATTACAAGCCAGCTATTTAGCCCACTGTGCTAAACCAACCCCTTGTGGGGCTTGTCTTGTGAGGAGATTGAGCAGGTTGCACCTGTATCCATTGGAGTTTAGCAGAATGAGAGGTGTCTCAGTGAGACATATAGGGCTGGATTCTCCCCCCCCCCCCCCCCCCCCCCCCCCCGGGCCGGGTCAGAGAATCGCCGGGGGGGGGGCGGTGTGAATCCCGCCCCGCCGGCTGCCGAATCCTCCGGCTCCAGGTTTTGGCGGGGGCGGGAATCGCGGAGCGCCGGCAGGCGGCTGCTGGCAGCGCCCCCCGCAGGCGATTCTCCGGCCCGCGATGGGCCGAGTGGCTGCCCGTTTTCGGCAGGTCCCGCCGAAGTAAATCACAACTGGTCCTTCTGGGCGCGGGGGGGATCTGGCCCCGGGGGAGGGGGTGCCCCCCATGGTGGCCTGGTCCCCTATTGGGGCCCACCGATCCGCGGGTGGGCCTGTGTCGTGGGGGCACTCTTTCCCTCCGCACCAGCTGCTGTCAGCCACCGCCATGACTGGTGCAGAGACGATTCACCCCCCTAGGAATGCGCTGGCATGACGCCAGCACACGCGTGCGCCGAGACCTTCCGCGTCGGCTGGTGCGGCGCCAAACACTCCGCCGCCGGCCTAGCTCCTGTAGGCGCGGAGGATTCCACACCTTCGGGGCAGCCCGACGCCGGAGCAGTTCACGCCACTTCTCGCCGCCGGTCCGCGGAGAATCCCACCCATAAGATTCGGATGTGGCTTGATGAGGTGGGTGCTGAGAGGATATATCCCATCGTAGAACCAGGGGTGGGGTGGGGGATTCTAGAACTAGAGAGGGGGCGGGCACAGTTTGAATATGTGAGGGGTCTCCCGTTTTAGACAGAGAGGAGGAGAGATGTCTTCTCTCGGGTGGGGGGCATTAATCTTTGGAATTGTCTTTCCCAGAGAATTGTGGAGATATTGCAACCAGCACTCAAAGGGTTAAAGGCATGTTTATTCAGAGACCTTAAGCACCACACAACAGCTATCTGCTAAATCTTAGTGTCTAATAGCGCAGCAGACACCATTCTCGGTGGTCTCACTTGACATTTGGAAGAAATTCCAATTATCCGTGATTGAAATTCATGAGGTTTGAAGAGAGTCACAAGTTCCCACTAAAGTGAACTTCGGAACACGGCAGCGAAAGGCACCCAGAAATCGTTGGATTTATACTCGGCCATTCAATCCTACTGCTTTCTTTGAATCATAGAATCCCTACAGTGCAGAAGAAGGCCATTCAGGCCATCGAGTCTGCACCAACCCTGTGAAAAGGCACCCCACCCAATCCCAGTCTCCCACCTCATCCTGTGTAACCCACCTGACCTTTGTACATGGCCAACCCACCGCACGGCTGTCGGAGCATCTATTTCCTTTTGGAATAGCCTTTGGAAATAAAAATACAAAGAAAGAAGAAATTTCAGTTGAGTTTGAGGATCTCTGCGGCCTGCGATCCTGGTCACCTTTTCCAAGCAGACACCACCATTCAGCCCACTTCTACTTTCTTGGGAGGTGAGAAGAGAATCAGAAACCTTCAGCGGCCGCACAATTACTATCTGGGCACTGTCACGGAGGCCGGAAATCTCCGACCGTTGGGAGTCTCTGTTTCCTCCGGCTGTCCACCCCCATCCGCAGGATTCCAGTTGACGAGCAATGAGAGTCTAGAATCTCACCGCCAGCGAACAGCGCGCTACCCGGCAAACACGGAGCTGGGGACCAGAGAATCCAGAATTATAGAATGATAAAGCGCAGAAGGAGGATTTTGGGCCAATTTTCCCTGTGTTAGTTCTTTGAAAGAATTATCCAATTCGTCCTATTCCTAAACTCGGTGCCCATAACCCGCCAAATGTTTGTATAAAACCAATTTGAAAGTTATCAGTGAACCTGCTTTCGACTCTCTGGCAGCACACTCCGGATCCCACACTCTGGATCCCACACTCTGGATCCCACACTCCGGATCCCACACTCCGGATCCCACACTCCGGATCCCACACTCCGGATCCCACACTCTGGATCACACACTCCGGATCCCACACTCTGGATCCCACACTCTGGATCACACGCTCCGGATCCCACACTCTGGATCCCACACTCCGGATCCCACACTCCGGATCCCACACTCTGGATCACACACTCCGGATCCCACACTCTGGATCCCACACTCTGGATCACACACTCCGGATCCCATACTCTGGATCCCACACTCCGGATCCCACACTCCGGATCCCACACTCCGGATCCCACACTCTGGATCACACACTCCGGATCCCACACTCTGGATCCCACACTCTGGATCACACGCTCCGGATCCCACACTCTGGATCCCACACTCCGGATCCCACACTCCGGATCCCACGCTCTGGATCCCACACTCCGGATCCCACACTCCGGATCCCACACTCTGGATCCCACACTCTGGATCACACACTCCGGATCCCACACTCTGGATCCCACACTCTGGATCACACGCTCCGGATCCCACACTCTGGATCCCACACTCCGGATCCCACACTCCGGATCCCACACTCTGGATCACACACTCCGGATCCCACACTCTGGATCACACACTCTGGATCACACACTCCGGATCCCATACTCTGGATCCCACACTCCGGATCCCACACTCCGGATCCCACACTCCGGATCCCACACTCTGGATCACACACTCCGGATCCCACACTCTGGATCCCACGCTCTGGATCCCACGCTCCGGATCCCACACTCTGGATCACACACTCCGGATCCCACACTCTGGATCCCACACTCTGGATCACACGCTCCGGATCACACACTCCGGATCCCACACTCTGGATCCCACACTCCGGATCCCACGCTCTGGATCCCACACTCTGGATCCCACACTCTGGATCCCACACTCTGGATCCCACACTCTGGATCCCACGCTCTGGATCACACACTCCGGATCCCACGCTCTGGATCACACACTCCAGATCCCACGCTCTGGATCCCACACTCTGGATCACACACTCTGGATCACACACTTCGGATCCCACACTCTGGATCCCACGCTCTGGATCCCACACTCCGGATCCCACACTCTGGATCCCACACTCCGGATCCCACGCTCTGGATCCCACACTCCGGATCAGACACTCCGGATCCCACGCTCCGGATCCCACACTCCGGATCCCACGCTCTGGATCCCACACTCTGGATCCCACACTCTGGATCCCACACTCCGGATCCCACGCTCTGGATCCCACACTCCGGATCCCACGCTCTGGATCCCACACTCCGGATCCCACACTCCAGATCCCACGCTCCGGATCCCATGCTCCGGATCCCACACTCTGGATCACACACTCTGGATCACACACTCCGGATCCCACACTCCGGATCCCACGCTCCTGATCCCACACTCCAGATCCCACACTCCGGATCCCATGCTCCGGATCAGCAGGGGTGCCTGAAGGGGGGGGGGGGGGAGGCCAGGGATAGTAGGGTGTCCGCGCTTTCAGATGGGGAGGGGTAGTTCCCATGTGTGTGGGGAGTGACATGGGTCGGGGGGAGGGGGGGCTGTCCCACACGCTCACTGACAGACCGGGGCACCCTTTCAAAATGGCGGCCCGATCTCGCAGTTCAGCCCCCCGGTGCTGAAAACATATCCTAAGCGCGGGATTTACCGACCACCCCTCTGGGTGATCTTCACCGGAGAGGCGGCTTCTCATTGGGATCAAATGGGATTTCCCAATGACAGCATCCCTCACCGCCGGGCGCTGCTGTGGGACTGGACTTTCCCGGCAGTGTGATCAGCCATTAAATCGGACCCGAAGTATCGTTGGATAACAGCGAGGAATTCGGCGGCACAGCCAATGTGAAACTCCCTGAAAAACCCGCCGCAAATGAATTTAGAAATGTTTCTGCTAAATTCCGCTTAAACCAATGATCTGTAATTGCTCCTTTGAAAACCAGTGCCATTAGTTGCTGTCCAGCAAACACATCCCATTAACAATCCCGTGTTAAACAATCTGCCTTCGCTTGAAAAATTACAATTGTATATTTGCAATAATGGAGCAGTTTAAAATGCCTTAAAGTCATATATCCGGGAATGAGAAGGCGCAGTCAATAATGAGGTACTAAATTGCTTTGTTTGAAAGAACAATTAATTGAGTGTTTTACGGAGGCACCAAGCCTGTTCCTGCTGTGTACAGATTCCCGATTAAACTCCGTTTCCATTCATGGTGCAGTGATCTTTCCGGGTGCTTGATGAGAAAGTGGGCTGGCTTCTCCTGCTCCCCGGCTGTGTGTTTCTTGACGGTGTGCAATTCTTTGGTGTCAGGGCGCTATCCTCCCATTTAAGCCACCCCACGTCACTAAGAAACACCAGGGGTGCACTGCCAGGTCGACAGATGCAAGGTGGAGTCAAGGCCGGCTTCCCTCCTCCCCCCAACCCCGATGCCACAGGTCCTAATGATTGCCAAGGTGGACTCTTCAAATGATCCGCTCCATTTCTGTCGCACCTAGACCTGGCTATTTTCTTCAACATTAGGCCCTTTTGCCCTCACCTCTCATAACCCCACCCACTCCCCATTTCTATGCATGCCAACGTATGCAAGTCCATGCTCTCCACCCACTCCATGGTCCCTTGTTCTCTCCGTACTAACGTATGTCCGCCTACCCACCTCCAATGGCCCTTTATAGGTCATGAAAACTTAGTGTCAACTCTAGACCAACCAACCACCCTTTGTTCTTACACACTCCATGCCAGCTCACTTAGTATCTATCATGGCAGACCTCAGGAGCTATGCTGCGATTAAATAAAATCCTATTACAGACTTCACTATAAACAAAAACAAAACACCCTCATCGAGTGGGGGTTATAGGGAAAGAGCCTTCAGGGTTTTTTTTTGGTTTTATTGCTTTTTTACAACTGGGATGAAGTCCCACGGCACCGAGCTATGCCTTTTGAAAAACCCACCTTGGCCCGCGGCAGCTCCTGTGGCTGTTTCCTGCCTCCAAAACATTTCTGGGGTGGTGGCTCCAGCTGGCACCCGTAACTTCAGAATAAAAATCTGACCATCTGGGCCATTTTCTCTGGAGTCGGGAATTTTCCAAACTCTGTGCTAATGACCCTGGAGCAAAGATTCTTCCCAGCGTGTCAACTCATGTCTACCCATCCACCCACCCTTTTCCCTTACACTCTCCCTGTCAACCTGCACAGTATCCGCCATGCCAAGACCTCAAGATGCAGGCTGAAATGAAATAAATAATGTTAATATCTATTACAGACTTCACTATTGAATAAAAAAATACACTTTTGTTCATGAATTCCCACTCAATGGGCGCGATTCTCCCAAAACGGGAGAAATCGTAAGGCTGGCGTCAAACCCGGGCGGGTTTGACGCCAGCCCTCCCCTTCCCGACCGGGAACCGATTCTGGTCCCCGGTCGGGGCTAGCAGCCCGATGCCGTGAGCTCCGGCATCACGGGCTTAACGAATTTCATTAAGCCCGCTTGCCGGAGTTAGCGCCGGCTGACGCATCATATGACGTCAGCCGCGCATGCGCGGATTGGAAGACTCCAACCCGCGCATGAGCGGATGACGTCATCGCGTATTTGCGCAAAACCCGCGCATGCGCGGGCCGGGATGCCCCTCAGCCGCCCCGCGAATGGATACTACTTGGCGGCGGAAGGAGAAATAGTGCGCGGGCATCGGGCCTGCTGCCCGCGATCGGTGCCCACCGATCGCAGGCCATGGCACCCTTGGCACGGCCGTGGTACTGCCGTGCCAATCGGTGCCATGGTTATAAAAAGCGAGTTGTTCCCACCGTTTTTACGAACGGCCAGACCAGGTGTGTTTGCCGTTCATAAAAACAGCGTAAAGGGCTGGGACTTCGGCCCATCTATCAGCTGTGAATCGCTGCCGGCCGTAAAAAAACGGCGGCAGCGATTCGTGTCGGGAGTTGGGCGGGGTGGGGGGGGGAGAATAGCGGGAGGGCGGGAAAAATGTCGGGAAGGCCCTCCCGCTATTCTCCGACCCGTCGTGGGGGGCGGAGAATCGCGCCCAATATATTTTAACCCCCTCAAGTACTTAACCCCCTATAAAACAGACACTGGATTCATAGCCCCTCATGTTTTAATCATCTCTTTCAAACTCTGAACACATAGCCCCTATTATGATAATGATAGATGTGGAAATCAGCCAAGCATTAATAATGCTATAAAAATAGCAGGTAGGGTTATCTGAATAGTTATTGAAACTGATAGAACCGATTTTATCAACTCTCAGACACAGACAGGCTTTTAAAAAAATTGAATCAGCAGGGTGTTTAAGTAACTTGACAGTTCTACAGACCTTATCTGCCCTTCCGGAGCATTCACATCAATTCTAAAGAAGCGTAACTCACACACTGCAGGATAAAACCTTTGTTCCGATGAAAATTGGCTCTGTTTGAACTCCGAAAAGTTCAAATAAAACTGCTGAATCGGCAATCCGTCATTTGGGAGTGATGTCCCACTTCAGATCCCCAGCCCCGCAGTAAAAAAGGTTCCTGCCAGATATGGGTTGGGATTCTCGTCACCATCTGAGATTCACCATCTCAGAGAAGCCATGTGCAAACCTCTCGCCCTGCCGAATATTCCAGATGCACCACTCTTCCCGTGAAAACATTCTTCCTGGGATTCCTGATGAACGCACCTTCACGTTGATTTACCGCTCAGTCTCTGGTGGGAGATTCCGGCTGATGTGGAACTGTATTCCTTAAACAGATAATTTCTTCCTAATTCCTTCACTGAGATTCCGGTCTTGGGTGACTGTCCGTGCGGAGTCTGCATGTTCTCCCCGTGTCTGCGTGGGTTTCCTCCAGATGCTCCAGTTTCCCCCCACATTGCAAAGATGTGCAGGTTAAGTGGAACGGCCACGCTAAATTACCCCTTAGTGTCCAAAGATGTGCGGTTAGGTGGGGTTGCGGAGTGACGGTAGAATGGGGCTGGATAGTGTGCTCTTTCAGAGGGTTGGTGCAGACTTGATGGGCTGGAATGGCCTCCTCCTACCTGTAGGGAATTTATGGATGCCCTGGATATTGTCAACTTGCCTTCTGAAATGGATATGGACGCAGTTTCTTGTGAGAGTTGCCAATCAGTCCCGAGCGATTCCTGTGCTGTCTGTCGCACACAATCCTCCACCAATCCTATTGTATAAAATGTGTTAATTTGCACAGAGGGTAGCCACATCTTTGTTCAATTTGAGTTTTTATACTTTGCACAGGGTGAATGAATCACTCAACTGAGGGACGATACTTGGGATTCCAGACTCACGCCTGGAAATATTGGTGCCTGTGACTTCAATAGGAAGTGCAAATTGATAATAAAATGGGGGCGGGTCTGTTCATTCGGGTCATCTAATTAATGAGAGGTTACAAACAATATTAATTCAAGCAATTGCCATGCTAATGCAGTTATCATTGTTATTCTTCACCAGCCCTCAGGGTGTGGAGTCTGGTGTATTCTCTATTCAATACGATACCTCCCTTCAATATCTTTAAGCAAGACAAGGACAATCTAGCCGCCCCCCCTTCCCCCTGATTAAGAAGTGCCATCAGTTAATTAAAGAGCAAGGTAAGGTAAGTACTTTTATGCTGTTGTGCAATTACAGACAGCCTCCCTCCATTCTGAATTTTGAGATGAAAGCGAAGGAGTGGCCAGTAATTAGCTCTTCACGTGTTTTTCACTTTGAGACAGTACCGACCTCTCTGCTACCTCTAATGATACACCTTAATCTCTGCTGGGCTGATGTGACATTTCCCTTTCGAATTTCAGCCACACTGTGACCTTTCTAAGTTTAACTGCCAATTAGTGTCAGATTATTTGCAATTTTTTCCTGCTGCCCCTGATGGTGAACAGAATTGAGTTTACATCAAACTCATTGAGGTAACAGTAATACCTGCACTTTAACACTGAAATACCCACCAGCATTAACTTGTGCTGAGGGGGCACCTTTACACAATAAAACATCCCAAAGCCACTTCATGGGGACATAATCAAACAAAGCTTAACACTGGGACACACATCGAGTTGTTGGACCGATTTAAAAAACAAATTAATGGGATGTAGGTGCCACTGTCTCGGATAGCGTCCGTTGCCCTTGAGAAGGGAGCTGCCTTCTTGAACGGTTGCAGCCCACGTGGTGTAGGTACACCCACAGTGCTGTTGGGAAGGGAGTCCCAGGATTTTGACCCAGCGACAGTGAAGGACCGGCCGATATATTTCTACAGCCGACCAAAAGCTTGGACAAAGAGGTAAGATTTAAGGACCAAAACTTCGAGGGCAGCGTAGAAGATTAGAGAGGGGATTCCAGGGCTTAGGAACCAAGGAGGCTGACAATTGTGGAATGTTTCAAATCAAGGATGCACAAGAGGTTAAAATTTGAGACGGACAGAGGCCTCAGTGAGTTGTGGGGCTGGAGGATGTCTGAGAGATATGGAGGGGGTGAGGCCATGGAGGAATTTGAAAATAAGGCCGAGAATACTCAAATCAATGAAAAGCCAACATAAGTCAGAGAGCACAGGATGATGGGTGAGGGTACTCAGTTCGAAAAAGCCAGCAAAGTCTTGGATGACCTCAAGTTTACAAAGCATAGAACACGGGAGGCCAGGCTTTAGGTTATCATTGTTTTGACGGCTGTGCAAAGTGTTCACAATTGTTTTAAACTCTCAATTCCTAGACTTTATTAAAATGGCATCACACTGTTGTCGTACCTTTGAAGGTAAGTGCTGTCCCACTTTAAATAAGATTACTGCAATTGTCGCTTTAACTCAAAAGCTTATTTACTCTTCCTTGAATTCTTATGAACAATACCTTAGCCTCTGATCACTTAACTTCTGCCACCTTTTTGTCCCAGTTCCCTGGTCATCCAGATTGTATCTTGTTCCTTAGGAAGCTTGCATCTTTGCCACCCCCAGCTTCTCCTGGATGAGTTGAGAGATATTCACTCCTCAAGTGTCCTGTCTCAAATTCAGCTAAACGTAAAACTTTAAAGCTTTTTTTATCCTTACAAGGGCCTCCAGTTGCTAAGAAACCCCTTACTTCTATTTAATCGTCCCACCAAATCCCTCTTGCCGCACAATTGAATTGAAACCCCACACATACAATCCTTTGTCCAGAATGAACCTAACTTCCAGGCACAGAAACATTACATTAAGCCTAATGTTTATCGATGCCTTAAAACTACCATTATTTCGAAACGCAAACAGGAATCTGGCAAGTTAAAATATGAAAGGTGTGGTTTTAGTTGTGATGCTGGTGCCTGTTTGCATTTAGAGCAGGAGTTGCAGTTATTAACCCAACATCTCATGAGGGAACAGAAATGGAGGAAAATAAACACATTAACAATCGCTTATTGTCACAAGTCGGCTTCAATTAAGTTACTGTGAAAAGCCCCTAGTCGCCACATTCTGGCGCCTGTTAGGGGAGGACGGTACGGGAATTGAACCCGCGCTGCTGCCTTGTTCTGCATGACAAGCCAGCTGTTTAGCTCACTGTGCTAAACCAGCCCCATTAAATAATGATCTGTGATTGATTGTTGGGGGTTATACACTCCGCTAAATGGATCCCTGATGGGGAGACCCCACTCTTGCCTTTGATTAAACTGACATTAATGGTTCTGTATTCTCCCAAAAGCACGGCAGCACAATGGGTAGCACTGTTGCTTCACAGCTCCAGGGTCCCAGGTTCGATTCCCAGCTTGGGTTATTGTCTGTGCGGAGTCTGCACTTTCTCCCCGTGTCTGCGTGGGTTGCCTCCGGGTGCTCCGGTTTCCTCTCGCAGTCCAAAGATATGCGGGTTAGGTGAATTGGCCACGATCAATTGCCCTTAGTGTCCAAAAAAGATTAAGTGGGGTTAATGGGTTACGGGGACAGGGTGGAGGTGTGGCTTTTTCCAAGGGCCAATGCACATTCGATGGGCCGAATGGTCTCCTTCTGCACTGTACCTTCTGTGATTCTATGATTCTATAGTCCTGTTACTGAAAGAGCAACTGATAACATGGCCGACAAAACTGTCTACGATTATTTACATGCTGGAAATGGAGCACAACCAACATAAAACCTCAGTCACAATGCACATTGTTTAATGCCAGTCTTGCTGACTGCTTCAAAAGTTAGTTAATGAGGTGGAGAAGTTAATGAGATGTAGGTTTTGCAGATTTGATCAAGCATTATCTTAAAGGTCACAGGATTGTGCAGCAACAGTGAATTGTCATTCCCATTACACTGCTAACCCAGTGTGTGGCCTGAATTGTTTATCATGCCAAGCCCAAAACCTGAAATAAAAGTCCAGTGTTACAAATATCATCAGGATGTGGATGATATAAAAACGTGTGCTGCTTATGCAGGCACTTCCCCAGACCCTCATTACACCTCGATGGTGTTCTATTAGCCAAGCCGCCACGGGATGGGGGAGGGGGGGGGGGGGGGGGGGGGGGGGGGGGGGGGGGGGGGGGGGGGGGGGGGGGATGTCAGAAAATCCCGGTCATCGAGCGGTCGCTCAGGACTAATGTCTCCCCCTGTTCCAAGTGTTTGAAGTATTAATTGTACACACAGGTGCACACTCTTGGTGAGTGCTTGTTCTATCGTTTTCACACCTGTGTGCCACCATGATTTTTGATTCATTGATTGATATTTATTGTCACATGTACCGAAGTACAGTAAAAAGTATTTTTCTGCAGCCAAGGGAACGTGCACAGTGCGTACATAGTAGGCAAAAGAATAATGGACAGAGTACATTGACAAATAGCACATCGACAAATAGTGATTGGTTACAGTGCGGAACGAGGGCCAAACAAGAGCAGCGTATGGTGTCGTGAATAGTGTTCTTACAGGGAACAGATCAGTCCGAGGGGGAGTTGTTAAGGAGTTTTGATAGGAAGACCAGTTAGAATCACTTGTCCTGGGCTTTTCAAGTTCTGCTTCTTTGTCTTTGTCCAACTTTCCCCTTCTCTTTTTCCAGAGAGATGTTAAACCGAGGCCACATCCTAGGTGGGAGTCAAAGATCCCAGTGTAATATTTCAGGAAGGCCAGGGGAGTTCCCCTCGGTGTCCCGGTCAATATTTATCTCTCAACCACCATAATATGACATGCACTACCTGGTTATCATTACTGTGCTGTTTTGCGGAACCATAAATTTGCTGCTGTCCTCGCTACAGTAGAACACTTCAAACTATTTAATTGACTTGCAGAACATGTTGGGATTTGCGAAGGACACAAATGACGTTCTGGAAATGAAAGTTCCTTCTGTATTTCTTTGGTACTCTGAGGATAAGGAGTGTAAAAACGAGGCCCGCGATGGGTGGTCAGAGACTGCCACACTTGGGCGGGCATGGAGCCGGAATAGCAGCGGGCCCGTTGGTGACGGTATCGTGCACAGCATGCGGAAACTGCACAAGTCTGCACTTTCCAGACAGGAGATTCAGCGGATAGCGGGAGGAGCTATGCGTAGTGTTCTAATGTTGGACACACAGGGATTTATTTGACAGCCAGGTCTATATAACCTGTATATTGAGGGAACACATCTCTAGATTTTCGACTGCAGTGTACTTCACCCTGACTCTCAAGAGAGACTGGACGAACATTCTTGGAGTTAAAAACTAGCCTTCATTTACAAACTGTAGCGAGCACTCTTGGCATTCCAACTGGGACACCAAAAGCCCAGATTCAAGAATCTGCTTGTAGTTTGGGACTCGATTTCAAGAAATTAGCATATCCCAATCATTTGTTACTAGTTATCTATGTCCAATCATCAGTATCGATTAATGGGTCAGATGGGATTTATCCTAGGATTCTCTGGGAA
Source organism: Scyliorhinus canicula (assembly GCF_902713615.1). Taxonomy (NCBI): domain Eukaryota; kingdom Metazoa; phylum Chordata; class Chondrichthyes; order Carcharhiniformes; family Scyliorhinidae; genus Scyliorhinus; species Scyliorhinus canicula. The sequence goes on from NC_052172.1 coordinate 22,598,351, forward strand.
GCCAGGGAGGAGATTGCAGAGCCTTTGTCCTTGATCTTTATGTCGTCTTTGTCGACAGGAATAGTGCCGGAAGACTGGAGGATAGCAAATGTTGTCCCCTTGTTCAAGAAGGGGAGTAGAGACAACCCTGGTAATTATAGACCTGTGAGCCTTACTTCGGTTGTGGGTAAAATGTTGGAAAAGGTTATAAGTGATAGGGTTTATAATCATCTTGAAAAGAACAAGTTGATTAGCGATACTCAACACGGTTTTGTGAAGGGTAGGTCATGCCTCACAAACCTTTTTGAGTTTTTTGAGAAGGTGACCAAACAGGTGGATGAGGGTAAAGTGGTTGATGTGGTGTATATGGATTTCAGTAAGGCGTTTGATAAGGTTCCCCACGGTAGGCTATTGCAGAAAATACGGAAGTATGGGATTGAAGGTGATTTAGCGGTTTGGATCAGTAATTGGCTAGCTGAAAGAAGACAGAGGGTGGTGGTTGATGGCAAATGTTCATCCTGGAGTTCAGTTACTAGTGGTGTACCGCAAGGATCTGTTTTGGGGCCACTGCTGTTTGTCATTTTTATAAATGACCTGGAAGAGGGTGTAGAAGGATGGGTTAGTAAATTTGCAGATGACACGAAGGTCGGTGGAGTTGTGGATAGTGCTGAAGGATGTTATAGGATACAGAGAGACATAGATAAGCTGCAGAGCTGGCTGAGAGGTGGCAGATGGAGTTTAATGCGGAAAAGTGTGAGGTGGTTCACTTTGGAAGGAGTAACAGGAATGCAGAGTACTGGGCTAATGGCAAGATTCTTGGTAGTGTAGATGAACAGAGAGATCTCGGCATCCAGGTACATAAATCCCTGAAAGTTGCCACCCAGGTTAATAGGGCTGTTAAGAAGGCATATGTTGTGCTAGCCTTTATCAGTAGGGGGATTGAGTTTCGGAGCCACGAGGTCATGCTGCAGCTGTACAAAACTCTGGTGCGGCCCGCACCTGGAGTACTGCGTGCAGTTCTGGTCACCACATTATAGGAAGGATGTGGAAGCTTTGGAAAGGGTTCAGAGGAGATTTACTAGGATGTTGCCTGGTATGGAGGGAAGGTCTTACGAGGAAAGGCTCAGGGACTTGAGGTTGTTTTCGTTAGAGAGAAGGCTGAGAGGTGACTTAATAGAGACATATAAGATAGTCAGAGGGTTAGATAGGGTGGACAGTGAGAGTCTTTTTCCTCGGATGGTGATGACCAACACGAGGGGACATAGCTTTAAATTGAGGGGTGGTAGATATAGGACAGATGTCAGAGGCAGTTTCTTTACTCAGAGAGTAGTAGGGATGTGGAATGCCCTGCCTGCAACAGTAGTAGACTCGCCAAATTTAAGGGCATTTAAGTGGTCACTGGATAGACATATGGATGAAAATGGAATAGTGTAGGTCAGATAGGCTTCAGATGGTTTCACGGGTCGGCGCAACATCGAGGGCCGAAGGGCCCGTACTGCACTGTAATGTTCTATGTTCTATACATAGCACATGAGAATAATTACCCAATCATATTAAAGGCCCGTATTCTTAATTACACTATCCAGTCATTACAAAAGCAAATATGTTGCCTTGCAATTAGTGATATCCCGATAACTGGGAGTAGCCATTAAATCACCTCCCCATTGCTATCAGCAGACTCAGTGGGACCATCACAATAGTGTCCTGTTACTCATTGTAGGCTAGACCTAGAATTGTAACACATGCAGTTTCTCTGCCTGAAAACTGGCTTCTTGGATAATTTCTGTGTCATATCTGTCACACTTGGCAATTCCATAATCTGAATTGATGAATTCAATTTCCCCAGTAAAATGGTGAAACTGCAGGTTTTTAAATGGTTGCAGAATATTACCCGGTATCGAAGGATGCCCAAGTGTCCTCTTTACTGCCCAGCCCATTTTGCTTTTCTTGAAACAGATAACAGCCAAATTATGCCATCCTTAATCTCTTGTGATCAGCAAGTGAACAAAGAAAACCAGTCCCACACTCCCCGAAATCCGAGGGATCCATTTGATTGATAGGAAAAGTAATAAGATTACATATTTTAATTTTCAATCAAATGTGAATTGAAAATGTGCAGTTCCATATTGCATCTCTCCAGTTCTCCTTGGTCACGTTCTTTAACAGTAAACCATGTTTGCATTTGATGCATTAAAGATAACTTTGCATTGGTCTGAAAACTGCAAAGAATTCTGGATGATGTTCAGCCATTTCCGAACTTGAGGATAGCCCCCTGGTGCAAACAGGACCCTGGGCTGATGGGACTGGGCTGATGGGACTGGGCTGATGGGACTGGTCTGATGGGACTGGTCTGATGGGACCCCACAGCAGTGAGGGAGATCATCCTGCCCACATTGACCTAGTTGGTGTGAGCTGGAAATCTGAGATAGGAACAGACGGTGGGCGCATTTCTCCGTAAAATGACCGTGTTATTTTGGCAGCTTTCGTGAGGCGATTGCTGTCTGGTTCTTGGGCGCGATCCAGATTGTACATTTAGGGCGGGATTTACAAACCGTTCCACTGCCTGTGTCTCGGTGGCAGAGGCCAGTGGGATTTACCAACACCACCGTTGTCAAGGAGACTGCACCCCTCGTTGCTGGGAAACCCGTGCGCCAGCGTGGGATTGGAATGTCCTTCCCGCCGGTGTGAACAGCTGGTAGATCGCGCCCTTGGTCATTTTTCTTGGAGCTTGGGGATTTCTCACTGAAATATACCATACGTCCAAAATGATTGCTGGAGTGAGGGAGCTAAAGACGGCGGAAGTACTGGCTCCTTGGGGGAAGGGGTGCTGGAGGTAGGGGCACCCTTTTTGAAAGGTGCCTAGACCCAGATCTCAAATTTAGGTTACAAAGTAACCCCCCCCCTTTTCAGCCCCCCCTTCATTCTCACCCCTGCCAGGTAGGCACTCCCCCTCCCACCCCTCGCGTTTCTGGAGACCAATAACTCGTGCTGGCGTGATGCCCGTGGGGGCGGCGAATTCCGGGAGCCGGGACACTGGCCTCAAATGGGAGGCACATCATTAGACATAGAATCTCTACAGAGGAGAAGGAGGCCATTCAGCCCATTCAGTCTGCACTGACTCTCTGAAAGAACACTCTATCTCAGCCACTCCCCTGCCTTATCCACACAGCCACACCTAACCTATACATCCCTGGACACTTCAGGGGCAATTTAGCGTGGCCAATGTCCCTGGTGTTGTGAGGCAGCAGTGCTATCCGTTGTGCCACCACACTACCCTGAAGCGGGCATCCGGATATGAACAATTGACCTATTGAATGAGCTTAATGACTCAGTTAAATATGCTGATCTGGATCATGCCCAACCAGATTGTGTCGAGTGTAGCGTGTCAGGTAAACCTGGGTCAGCGCTCAGTGCCAAACCTGTTTTTGGACACTCCCGCTGTGCACTCGGTGTAACAGGATCAGCGCCAGGCACATCGCGGTGTGAAAATCAGGCCCAGTAATCCTGGTGGGAGGTGGAGTTTCCTGAATGTTTCAGGGGCTGTAGAGCTTATTATACAGGAGTCGGTGTAAGCAGACAAACCTCCATCAGGGAGCACATGAAACTCTGAATTGTAGAGAATTCAGAAAGTAAGTGATAGATACCAACCAATCTGTCTGATATACCTTCCGTCTGTCCCGTATACCCCCCCCCCCCCCCCCCCCCGTCTGTCTGATATACCCTCTTATAAGGAAGAGAACTAAGCGATCATGGTCCAATTTTGAAAGACGCAGTGAATGCTAATCTGAACATGGGTGGAACGGCCAGAATGTTGTCACTTCACTCCTGCTCTGCGGGTGATCCAAGATCTGAGAAGAATTGATGTTGAGGGATTAGCGACAGCAAACTCCGTTATCGCAGCGGCCAAACTGTTTCTCATTGTATGACGGGAAACTGATGCTTTAATAAGGTTATGGCACAAGAGAATTGGCCAGTTGTACGATCAGGTGAAACACTGCAAGGTGCACTTTGTGTCCAACGAGGAGTTAATGGTGCCTTCGGCTTGTTACACGTCCAGTTGCCTACAGATTTTGCGTGTCTTTTTTCAGTGTCAGTATATGGAAATTGGAGAAGCATTTTAGTGTGACCCTGTCTGCAAGGAACTCCTGGTGTGTATGTACAGGGCAAACAACTGCACGCATCTTCAACCAATCACAGGTCAAAGGGCTGAAAGGCTACTTCTGCTCCTAGGTCCTATGTCATCAGGTGGCAGAATCCTCACTGAGAGATGTGGAGAAGGATTTTTGGGACATCCACATCAGGATCAGTTCCACGTTGTTACGCCACCCTAGGCCAGGGCATGATACATTCCTGCCTCACGGGGCCCCAGACTCCCAACACAAGTGAAGTAGCCAATATTTCCTAAAAAAACTCCCAAAGCCATTGGCCCTTGGCTGTCCAATAATTTGTACCTAGAAACGCAACTACTGTTTATTTATAACGGGAATAAAGATGAAATATGCAGTAATTACACCTGAATAACAAATTAACCCACTGCCCCGTTTTAATGTCCTGCCCTCTACCCACACACACAAAACAGACTAGCACAGAAGGAAGGGGTAAAAATAATAAGGTTGAAGGTCAAAAGATAAGGGTCTTTGCTTCCGATGGTGGATCTTTTACTGGCTTTTCTTCAATCCCAGCCTTCAGTTCAAGGCTTTTACTGTGGATTAAAGTCTCTCGTTTACAGACTGCAATGATCTTCCTTACAGCTTAGCAATATTACTCCCAGCTTCTCCGGGAAAGGCACCTTGCTTCACATCAAACTTTGAACAAAGAAGAACAAAGAACAATACAGCACAGGAACAGGCCCTTCGGCCCTCCAGGCCTGTACCCGCCATGATACCACCCTTGGCCAAACCTCTCAGCCCTTCCTTGTGCCGTATCCCTCTATACCCATTCTCTCCATGTGTTTGTCAAGATGTCTTTTGAACACCGTTAATGTAACTGCTTCCACAACCTCCCCTGGCAAAGCGTTCCAGGCACTCACCACCCTCTGCGTAAAAAACCTGCCTCGCACATCTCCTCTAAACTTTGCCCCACGGACCTTAAACCTATGCCCCCTGGTTACTGACCCCTCCACCCTGGGAAAGAGTGTCTGCCCATCCACTCTATCCATGCCCCTCATAATCTTGTAGACCTCTATCAGGCCACCCCTCAACCTCCGTCTTTCTAATGAAAGTCAGAGTCTATTCAGCCTCTCTGCATAGCTAACACCCTCCAGACTAGACAACATCCAGAGAAGTATACCTCCTCTGTATCTTCTCCAAAGCCTCCACATCCTGCTGGTAGTGTGGTGACCATAATTGTACACAATATTCCAAGTGCGGCCTTACCAAGGTTCAATATAACTGGAGCATTTCTTGCCAGTTTTTAATGCTCAATGTCCCGTCCCCTGAAGGCGAACATTCCGTATGCTTTCTTGACTGCCTTGTCCACTGTGTGTTGCCACTTTCAAAGATCTGTGGACCTGCACGCCCAGATCTCTCTGGCATTTGATATTCCAAAGAATTTTGCCATTTACGGTATATTTCCCCTCTATATAAGACCTGCCAAAATACATTACCTCACATTTGTCCGGATTAAACTTCATTTGCCATTTCTCTGCCCAGGTTTCCAAACTATCCATGTCCTGCTGTATCCTCAACACTATCTGCCACTCCACCAACCTTCCAGGACTCTGCCATTTCTGGAAAACATGATGTGGAGATGCCGGCGTTGGACTGGGGTGAGCACAGTAAGAAGTCTTACAACACCAGGGTTAAAGTCCAACAGGTTTGTTTCAAACACTAGCTTTCAGAGCACTGCTCATTCACCTGAGGAAGGAGCAGTGCTCTGAAAGCTAGTGTTTGAAACAAACATGTTGGAATTTAACCTGGTGTTGTAAGACTTCTTACTGTTTCCGGAAAAGAATTGGTCAGTTTACAACAGCCTTTTCGGCAGAGAGAGTTGTTCCCAGAGTGCTCTTCTGCTGAGAATTAGCTGGTTATCTCTGGAGGGAGTTAGCTACACTCCTCCACCCAGCCTGCAGAATCAAAAGTGAGACAATACACAAGCCTTGTGACTCTGAAAAGCATATAGAACATAGAACATAGAACATAGAACGATACAGCGCAGTACAGGCCCTTCGGCCCTCGATGTTGCACCGACATGGAAAAAAAATCTAAAGGCCATCTAACCTACACTATGCCCTTATCATCCATATGCTTATCCAATAAACTTTTAAATGCCCTCAATGTTGGCGAGTTCACTACTGTTGCAGGTAGGGCATTCCACGGCCTCACCACTCTTTGTGTAAAAAACCCACCTCTGACCTCTGTCCTATATCTATTACCCCTCAATTTAAGGCTATGTCCCCTCGTGCTAGCCACCTCCATCCGCGGGAGAAGGCTCTCGCTGTCCACCCTATCTAACCCTCTGATCATTTTGTATGCCTCTATTAAGTCACCTCTTAACCTTCTTCTCTCTAACGAAAACAACCTCAAGTCCATCAGCCTTTCCTCATAAGATTTTCCCTCCATACCAGGCAACATCCTGGTAAATCTCCTCTGCACCCGTTCCAAAGCTTCCACGTCCTTCCTATAATGAGGCGACCAGAACTGTACGCAATACTCCAAATGCGGCCGTACTAGAGTTTTGTACAACTGCAACATGACCTCATGGCTCCGGAACTCAATCCCTCTACCAATAAAGGCCAACACACCATAGGCCTTCTTCACAACCCTATCAACCTGGGTGGCAACTTTCAGGGATCTATGTACATGGACACCGAGATCCCTCTGCTCATCCACACTGCCAAGAATTTTACCATTAGCCAAATATTCCACATTTCTGTTATTCTTTCCAAAGTGAATCACCTCACACTTCTCCACATTAAACTCCATTTGCCACCTCTCAGCCCAGCTCTGCAGCTTATCTATGTCCCTCTGTAACCTGCAACATCCTTCCGCACTGTCTACAACTCCACCGACTTTAGTGTCGTCTGCAAATTTACTCACCCATCCTTCTGCGCCCTCCTCTAGGTCATTTATAAAAATGACAAACAGCAACGGCCCCAGAACAGATCCTTGTGGTACGCCACTCGTAACTGAACTCCATTCTGAACATTTCCCATCAACTACCACTCTCTGTCTTCTTTCAACTAGCCAATTTCTGATCCACAACTCTAAATCACCCTCAATCCCCAGCCTTCGTATTTTTTGCAATAGCCGACCGTGGGGAACCTTATCAAACGCTTTACTGAAATCCATATACACCACATCAACTGCTCTACCCTCGTCTACCTGTTCAGTCACCTTCTCAAAGAACTCAATAAGGTTTGTGAGGCATGACCTACCCTTCACAAAACCATGCTGACTGTCCCTAATCATATTATTCCTATCTAGATGATTATAAATCGTATCTTTTATAATCCTCTCCAAGACTTTACCCACCACAGACGTTAGGCTCACCGGCCTATAGTTACCGGGGTTATCTCTACTCCCCTTCTTGAACAAAGGGACCACATTTGCTATCCTCCAGTCCTCTGGCACTATTCCTGTAGCCAATGATGACCTAAAAATCAAAGCCAAAGGCTCAGCAATCTCTTCCCTGGCTTCCCAGAGAATCCTAGGATAAATCCCATCCGGCCCCGGGGACTTATCTATTTTCACCTTGTCCAGAATTGCCAACACTTCTTCCCTACGCACCTCAATGCCATCTACTCTAATAGCCTGGGTCTCAGCATTCTCCTCCACAATATTATCTTTTTCTTGAGTGAATACTGACGAAAAGTATTCATTTAGTATCTCGCTTATCTCCTCAGCCTCCACACACAACTTCCCACCACTGTCCTTGACTGGCCCTACTCTTACCCTAGTCATTCTTTTATTCCTGACATACCTATAGAAAGCTTTTGGGTTTTCCTTGATCCTACCTGCCAAAGACTTCTCATGTCCCCTCCTTGCTCGTCTCAGCTCTCTCTTTAGATCCTTCCTTGCTTCCTTGTAACTATCAAGCGCCCCAACTGAAACTTCATGCCTCATCTTCACATAGGCCTCCTTCTTCCTCTTAACAAGAGATTCCACTTCTTTGGTAAACCACGGTTCCCTCGCTCGACCCCTTCCTCCCTGCCTGACTGGTACGTACTTATCAAGAACATGCAATAGCTGTTCCTTGAACAAGCTCCACATATCCAGTGTGCCCAACCCTTGCAGCCTACTTCTCCAACCAACACATCCTAAGTCATGTCTAATGGCATCATAATTGCCCTTCCCCCAGCTATAACTCTTGCCCTGCGGGGTATACTTATCCCTTTCCATCACTAACGTAAAGGTCACCGAATTGTGGTCACTGTTTCCAAAGTGCTCACCTACCTCCAGATCTAACACCTGGCCTGGTTCATTACCCAAAACCAAATCCAATGTGGCCTCGCCTCTTGTTGGCCTGTCAACATATTGTGTCAGGAAACCCTCCTGCACACATTGTACAAAGAATGACCCATCTAATGTACTCGAACTATATCTTTTCCAGTCAATATTTGGAAAGTTAAAGTCTCCCATAACAACTACCCTGTTACTTTCGCTCTTTTCCAGAATCATCTTCGCCATCCTTTCCTCTACATCCCTAGAACTATTAGGTGGCCTATAGAAAACTCCCAACAGGGTGACCTCTCCTTTCCTGTTTCTAACCTCAGCCCATACTACCTCGGAAGAAGAGTCCCCATCTAGCATCCTTTCCGCCACCGTAATACTGTCCTTGACTAGCAGCGCCACACCTCCCCCTCTTTTGCCCCCTTCTCTGAGCTTACTAAAACACCTAAACCCCGGAACCTGCAACAACCATTCCTGTCCCTGCTCTATCCATGTCTCTGAAATGGCCACAACATCGAAGTCCCAGGTACCAACCCATGCTGCCAGTTCCCCAACCTTATTTCGTATACTCCTGGCATTGAAGTAGACACACTTCAAACCACCTACCTGAACACTGGCACCCTCCTGCGAAGTCAAATCTGTGCTCCTGACCTCTATACTCTCAATCTCCCGTACCCCAAAACTACAATCCAGGTTCCCATGTCCCTGCTGAATTAGTTTAAACCCCCCCAAAGAGCACTAACAAATCTCCCCCCCAGGATATTGGTGCCCCTCAGGTTCAGATGTAGACCATCCTGTCTATAGAGGTCCCACCTTCCCCAGAAAGAGCCCCAGTTATCCAGAAATCTGAATCCCTCCCGCCTGCACCATCCCTGTAGCCACGTGTTTAATTGCTCTCTCTCCCTATTCCTCATCTCACTATCACGTGGCACGGGCAACAACCCAGAGATAACAACTCTGTTTGTTCTCGCTCTGAGCTTCCATCCTAGCTCCCTAAAGGCCTGCCTGACATCCTTGTCCCCTTTCCTACCTATGTCGTTAGTGCCAATGTGGACTACGACTTGGGGCTGCTCCCCCTCCCCCTTAAGGACCCGGAAAACACGATCCGAGACATCACGTACCCTTGCACCTGGGAGGCAACATACCAAACGTGAGTCTCTCTCGCTCCCACAAAATCTCCTATCTGTGCCCCTGACTATTGAGTCCCCAATTACTAATGTTCTACTCCTTTCCCCCCTTCCCTTCTGAGCAACAGGGACAGACTCCGTGCCAGAGGCCCGTACCCCATGGCTTACCCCTGGTAAGTCGTCCCCCCCACAAGTATCCAAAACGGTATACTTGTTACTCAGGGGAACGACCGCAGGGGGTCCCTGCACTGACTGCTTCTTCCCATTCCCTCTTACAGTTACCCACCTATCTCCAGTCTTTGGTGTAACTACTTCCCTGAAGCTCCTATCTATGACCCCCTCTGCCTCCCGAATGATCCGAAGTTCATCCAGCTCAAGCTCCAGGTCCCTAACACGGTTTTTGAGGAGCTGGAGTTGGGTGCACTTCCCACAGATGAAATCAGCAGGGACACTGACGGCGTCCCTCACCTCAAACATTCTGCAGGAGGAGCATTGTACTGCCTTCCCTGACATCACCTCTAGATTTAAAAAAAAACAAGAAAAAGAAAAAGAAAGAAGAGCTTACCTGATATTACCTCAATCCCTGCTCCCGCTGAAAGGTAAGCAAATTTAAAGGCACTCACTCACCTTCACGACAGGCCCCTGCTCCCGCTTCCCAACCACCGTGGGGTGGGGGGGTTGGTTAGAGGAGGAGGTAGGGTGGGAAACACTCACAAAGTGTTTCGGGTTTAACTGTCACTTGCCAACAGCCTCTCCACAAACCACCTTCAACTTAGGCTGACCGCACTGCACGTATGCAAATTCCCCCAGAACAGCTGATCAGTAGCTCTGCTCTGCTGCCCTCTGCTGGATGATTGCCTTCACTCAAACTCCTCGGGTCTACTTCGCAGATTCACCTTCAACTTAGGCTGACCGCACTGCACGTATGCAAATTCCCCCAGAACAGCTGATCAGTAGCTCTGCTCTGCTGCCCTCTGCTGGATGATTGCCTTCACTCAAACTCCTCGGGTCTACTTCGCAGATTCACCTTCAACTTAGGCTGACCGCACTGCACGTATGCAAATTCCCCCAGAACAGCTGATCAGTAGCTCTGCTCTGCTGCCCTCTGCTGGATGATTGCCTTCACTCAAACTCCTCGGGTCTACTTCGCAGATTCACCTTCAACTTAGGCTGACCGCACTGCACGTATGCAAATTTCCCCAGAACAGCTGATCAGTAGCTCTGCTCTGCTGCCCTCTGCTGGATCAGTGGGATCAGGTCCAATCACCCACCTGTTACCAGGCAGAGTACAGCTTTTTTGGCCAATTCATTAGCAACCAGCCACATCAATCAAACCGAGTCATCACTGAGGCCAGCCAATCTAAAAAACACCACCCCAAAACAGCACCGCCTTCTGGTTCCTGCTGTTTGAATTAAAGGAACAAGCCGTTGCTTTCTTCTGCTTCAATTAAAATGGCAGGCTGCCGTTAGAAACCTTGGTTAGGCCACAGCTAGAGTATTGTGAGCAGTTCTGGAACAGGAGGGATGTGATAGCCACTGGAAATGGAGCAGAGGAGATTTACCAGGATGTTGCCTGGGCTGGAGAGTGTTAGTTATGAAGAGAGATTGGATAGACTGGGATTGTTTTCCTTGGAGCAGAGGAGACTGAGAGGGGGACAGGATTGAGATGTGTAAAATTATGAGGGGTGTAGACAGAGTAGACAGGAAGAAACTTTTCCCTTGGGCAGAGATTTAAGGTAAGGGGGAGGAGGTTTAGAGGGGATGTAGGGGAAACATTTTCCACCCAGAGGGTGGTGGAAGTCTGGAACTCGCTGCCTGAAAGGGGGGTAGAGGCAGAGACCAATAATATAATTTAAGAAGTATTTAGATGTGCATTTGCGATCCCAGGGCAGACAAAGTTATAGCCCAAGTGCTGGGAAATGGGATTAGAATGGTTATATGGTTGTTTTTGACTGGCATAGACGTGTTGGGCTGAAGGGCCTTTTCTGTGCTGTGGGACTCTGTGATTCTATGACACATGTCCATAAATCATTCATGGATCAAAAACGTAACGGCAAAAGTAAAAGAAAAGAGGAGAGAAGGGGATAGACGTGAACAAACAGGAAGGATCCTGTTCCCGGGAATCCTATTCCTGCACCGACACCCGACCCATCTTTAGACAATGGTTGACCTGATGTTGTAGACAGGCTCCAAAACTGACAGGGTCAACGAGAGACCGCCCAACGTTGAAAGAAGCTTCTTCGGAAGAAACTGGAAAAATAAAATGTGGCCTCTGTTGCCAGGTGGTCAATGTGGGCTGAGCTGTGGCCTGGAGACAAGCGGGCCTGAAGTAGAGGAGGGGGTTAAACTTGTGATCAAACTCTGGCCACCTCCATTCACTGCCAGCGTTACGGCCTCCACGGGGAGGGAGAGGGGGCGGGGGGCTGTCACAGCCTTAAACAACCTGTTCCACAATGGCTTGGGGAGGGAAGGTGCCAACAAAGTGGCAAGATGGCCAATCGCAGGAAGCCGCCGGGCTGCCCACCTCCAGTTCCATCTCTGAGTCATCGAATCCCAGGTTTGTACAGCACAAAAAGAGGCCATTCGGCCCATTGTGGGGGAGGACTCAGTGAGTCTCAATGCAGAGTGCCACCACTGTCCTGGAGGCCCAGTGGGAAGACACAGAGGCTCCTCCACGGCATTACCACTGCCCAGGAAGAATAACTGGGAAGACTCAGTTTAAGCCACAGCGCCACCACAGTCTTGGAGGACTAATGTGGAGGACACCCTGATTCTCACCCACAGCACCATTATGGCTCTGGAGGGCTAACTGTGAGGACTCATTGAGGTTCTGGCATTGGCTGGGGAGGGTATATCCCCCCCCCCCTCCCCCCTACATCAGCCTGCAGAGCCACGCCTGGGCTGGAGGACTCCTTGGCAGGACTCAACTCAATACCTGAGGCTGCAACAGCACCTCCACTGGATTGGTCTCCTTTGGAGGACTTGCCACAAAATCAGTCCACAGCCTCGCACCCCCTCCACTGTCTCAAAGGCCGCCTCTCGAAGGGAGACTGCACGCACCCCCATCCCAAATGTATCGGAGGACTCCTGAGGAGGACTCCTCACTAAAGCAGGCAGCAGCTCCCAGAGTGCCTCTGAGGATTATTTGCTCTCGACAATGGCATTGGGAGCCTGGACAGTCCCATCATCCTTCAGCAACCCCCCACCACCACCACTATCACATAGAGGGGGAAGCCTTTCCATATCCTCTCCTGAACCCCAAGAGGTTCTGCTTCCAGTAATGGCGATGGGAATAGTATACGAGACTACGGATCAAGTGCTGGAAAATGGAATTAGAATAGATAGGCTTTTACTGGCCAGCACAGACCGATGGGCTGAAGGGCCTCGTTCTGTGCTGTACAACTCAATGGCTCATTGCAGATTGAAATTTCAACCCAGAATGTAAACTATAAAATAGAAGTTTGAATATTAAACTAAATGTCAACTCGTGTTTAGAAAATGAAATAGAGAGAAAGAAAGATGGAATTGATAGACATCAAAGGCAGATAGAGAAAGGAAAAGATATTCAAAAAATCCTTGAATAGAAAACTAAGCCATGAATGATTCACGAACGTGAAGAATGGGCCGTATATAAATCTCATCATAGAAACTGCAGCAACTGAGATCAAGGATGCAAATTGCAGAGTGAGATGGACCTGCCATTGAGTCCAGAGTGACAATTATTCGAGTACAGGAGGAGGTCAGTCGCCCATTGTGTCTACGCTGGTTCTCCCGATGAATAAATCACTTAGCCCCATTCCCCGGCTTATTCCCATAATCCTGCACATTCTCTCTTTTCACATAACATTTCTGGTGGAAAAGACCTGAGTCAGGTTCCAATCATTGAGTTTAAAAGTCAGGGAAGAAAATGTGTGAGTGTATAATTTAGTAATGTATCTCGCTTCAGCTGGAATATTGTGCAGAGTTCTGGGCGCCACACTATAGGAAGGATGTGAACACATTGGAGAGATTGCGGAAGAGGTTTACAAGAACAGTTCCAGGGATGAGAAACTTCAGTGATGAGGATTGATTGGAGAGGTTGGTGTTGTGTTCTGTGACCTTGCTGTTGCAATGATGTACTCTGAACATCTGGTGGCTTAACTAGAATGATGATTTGTTGATGAACATGTGGAAAGATAACAGAATATTATACAGACGAGGTTACTATTTGAGTTCCGCGAACTCTCCTGGAACTGGCCAATGTGTGACTGTCCTGTTGTCCGCCTTACTACCAACTGGCAAGTGTCTCACATCACGTGACCGATGTCTGATGCCACCAGCTGGCCGGAGGTGGCATTGCTAACTATGTACTATTCACAGGCATATCATCACAGTTGGGACTGTTCTACTGAGAGAGAAGGCGGTGAAGACAGGATTTGATAGAGATGTTCAAAATCATGAGGGGGCAGGACAAAGTCACCGGGGAGAAACTGTTCCCTCTCGTAAAAGGATCGAGAATGAGAGGGCACAGATTTCAAATGATTTGCAAAAGAAGCTAATGCGATGTGAGAGAAAACCTCACACAGCGAGTGGTTACGGTCTGGAACGTACGGCCTGGAAGTGTGGTGGATGAAATGTTGGCTAGTGTAGACTTGAGAGATGAACAGACACTTCCAACACTGATGAAGGTTCAACTCAATTTTATTAACTACTTCTAACTAACTAATACACGATGACTGTGGGTCTAAGTGATGCTAACTTAAACTAGAGACCTAAGCCTTGTCCGAACCGGTTGATTCTCTCAGCACGTGGTGTGAGTCTGTTGGGCTGGATGAGTTCCTGTTATACTCAGAGGCAGCACCCAGAATGAGCGGGAACCGTGGTGCCCTCTGCCTTTATAGTGTGTGTATTCTAACTGGTGATTGGCTGCGATGTTTGTACATGTTGATTGGTTCCTCTGTGTGTCCGTCAGTGTGTGTCTGCACCATGATATACTGGTGTATATCATAACAGTGGACTTAACTCAGATATTAATAAATGGCTCAGGGCTGTTGTTACGAATGAACGTGACAAACGGCAACCATCACCATTAACATTGATGGCCGGGAAAGTGTTAAGCGTCACATTTACTAATTCCCAAACTGCAGTTGATTGGCGAAGTTCTTGACAACTTGTGTTCGGCAGAACAGAAAATCTACTGATTAAGCGCTGGAGAAATGGAGGGTAACCTCAGGTCTCATGGGGTTCCTTGGATTCGCCTCTGGGGCACAATTAGTGCCTTCACCTGTAAACATCATGTCAGGTCTCTCGTGCTGGCGTGAGGTGGGAGTCAGGACCCAGAAATGATTTGGGTTCCTAACCTTTGATTACAAATGTAATCCACGGCCTGTGTAAAATGGCATCAGGGCACAGATAGACTGGGTGAGTAGGGAAACTGTGATTCTATGCAATGTGAAAAAACACCGAGTGAGATATTTGAAGGTGAAATTCAAACCAAGAAAGACATCTCAAATGGTAATGGTGCGGGAACAATTATGTAAATCATTACAGGTGGCAGTGCAATCAGGTGCAATCAGGTGGAATGCATGGAGCATTTGTAACAAAAGGATGAATTGTGAGAACATAGATAAATATGTGGGCCATTCGGCCCATCGAGTTTGCTCCACTATTCATTCATGGCTGATACGTTTCTATCCCCATTCTCCCTATAACCCCTGATCCCCTTATTAATCAAGAGCCTATCTGTCTCTGTCTCAAAGACACTCAGTGATTTGGCCTCCACTGCCTTCCGCGGCAAAGAGTTCCACAGATTCACCACCTTCCGGCTGAAGAAATTCCTCCTCGTCTGTTTTAAAGGATCGTCCCTTTAGTCTGAGATGGTGTCCTCTGGTTCTAGTTTTTCCTACTAGTGGAAACATCCTCTCCACGTCCACCCTATCCAGACCTCGCAGTGTCCTATAAGTTTCAACAAGAACCCCCCCCCCCCTCATCTTTCTAAACTCCAATGAATACAGATCCAGAGTCCTAAACCGCTCCTCTAATGACAAGTTCTTCATTCCAGGGATCATTCTTGTGAACCTCCTCTGGACCCTTTCCAAGGCCAGCACACCCTTCCTTAGATACGGGGCCCAAAACTGCTCACAATGCTCCAAATGGGGTCTGACCAGAGCCTTATACAGCCTCAGAAGTACATCCCTGGTCTTGTATTCGAGCCGTCTCGACATGAATGCTAACATTGCATTTGCCTTCTTAACTGCCGACTGAACCTGCACATTAACCTTAAGAGAATCGTGAACAAGGACTCCCAAGTCCCTTTGTGTTTCTGATTTCCTAAGCATCTCCCCATTTAGAAAATAGTCTATGCCTCCATTCCTCCTTCCAAAGTGCATAACCTCACACTTTTCCACATTGTATTCCATCTACCACTTCATTGCCCACTCTCCTAGCCTGTACAAGTCCTCCTGCAGCCTGTCTGCTTCCTCAATACTACCTGTCTGTCTACAGTTATTTGTATCCTCTGCAAACTTAGCAACAATGCCTTCAGCTCCTTCTTCCAGATCATGAATGTATTTTGTGAAAAGTTGTGCTCCCAGCACAGACCCCTGAGGCACACCACTAGTTACCGACTGCCATCCTGAAAAGGACCCCTTTATCCCCACTCTCTGCCTTCTGACAGTCAGCCAATCCTCTATCCATGCCAGTACCTTGCCCCGGACACTATGGGCTCTTCAATCATAGAATTTACAGTGCAGAAGGAGGCCATCAATCTGCACCATCCCTTGGAAAGAGCTCCATACCCAAGCCCATGCCTCCACCCTATCCCCGTAACCCAGTAACCCATCCTAACCTTTTTGGTCACTAAGGGCAATTTATCATGGCCAACCCACCGAACCTGCACATGTTTGGACTGTGGGAGGAAACTGGAGCACCCGGAGGAAACCCACGCAGACACTGGGAGAAAGTGCAGACTCCACACAGACAGTGACCCAAGCCGGGAATCGAACCTGGGACCCTGGCACTGTGAAGCAACAGTGCTAACCACTGTGCTACCATGTCATTCTTAATTTATTTAGCAGACTCCTGTACGGCACCTTGTCAAAGGCCTTCTGGAAATCCAAATAGATTATATCCAGTTGCTCTCCTTTGTCTAACTTCCCCTCTGTCTTCTCAAAGAATTCTAATAGATTCACAAGACATGACCTCCCTTTGACGAAGCCGTGCTGACTCAGTCCTATTTTACCATGCATGTCTAAATACTCTGTAATCTCATCCTTAATAATAGACTCTAAAATATTACCAACAACCCAAGTCAAGCTAACCGGCCTATAGTTTCCCATCTTCTGCCTCCCTCCCTTCTTGAACAGGGGTGGTATATTAATGTGTTTCCAATCCATCGGGACCTTTCCAGAATCCAGAGAACTACACCAATTCAGTTCCAGTGGAGCTGGACTACACCAGCTCAGTTCCAGTGGAGCTGGACTATGGCAGCTCAGTTCCAGTGGAGCTGGACTACACCAGCTCAGCTGCAGTGGAGCTGGACGATGGCAGCTCAGTCCCAGTGGAGCTGGATTATTGAGCTCAGTTCCAGTGGAGCTGGACTATGGCAGCTCAGTTCCAGTGGAGCTGGACTACACCAGCTCAGTTCCAGTGGAGCTGGACGATGGCAGCTCAGTCCCAGTGGAGCTGGATTATTGAGCTCAGTTCCAGTGGAGCTGGACTATGCCAGCTCAGTTCCAGTGGAGCTGGATTATTGAGCTCAGTTCCAGTGGAGCTGGACTATGGCAGCTCAGTTCCAGTGGAGCTGGACTATGGCAGCTCAGTCCCAGTGGAGCTGGACTATGGCATCTCAGTTCCAGTGGAGCTGGATTATGGAGCTCAGTCCCAGTGGAGCTGGACTACACCAGCTCAGTTCCAGTGGAGCTGGACTATGGCAGTTCAGTCCCAGTGGAGTTAGCCTTTGCCGAATGGAGTTAGGTGGCCCATTGTCGGTGCAGAGATGGCTCACTGGGTTCATATTGATGTGAGGGCCCATTCTTGCAGCAAGATTGGTCATGTTGAGATTGTTCACACCAGAGTCTATGAAATGTGAGGGATGATCTAATGGACTCTCCCAAATAATGAAAGGTTTCCAATAAGAATAACAGGTTGGTGATTATGGTGAGAAAGCAGGCGCTTAAGAGAATCAGAAACATAATTTGAAATAAAATAACTTAATTAAAGAAGTGAAAATCATTAATGCACTCGGAGAATGGCAGTGATCACGATTTGAAGACCGGGGCCCACCGATCCGCGGGTGGACCTGTGCCGGCTGCTGTTAACCTCCGCCATGCCCGGCACGGATAAGAACCCCCCCTGCACATGTGCTGGGATGACACCAGCTCACACTGGCGCCCCCATGCATGCGCCAACTGGCACCGGCCAACGCAGGCCCTTCGGCACCGGTTGGCATGGCGCCAAGCCCGCCGGCCTAGCCCCTGGGGGTGCGGAGGATTCCGCACCTTCCGGACGGCCCGACGCCGGAGTGGTTCACGCCACTCCTCGGCCCCAGTCCTGCCCACCCACCGGGTGGGGGAGAATCCCGCCCATAGTATCTCAGGCTTTACTAATAGGGGCTTTGAATACTAGAGCAAGGAGGTCATGTTGAACCAGTTAGGCCTCAGCTGGAGCCTGTGGCCTGTTCTGGGCGCCATACTTGAGGAAGGATGTGAAGGCTTTGGAGAGAGTACAGAGGAGATTCACAAGAAGATTCCAGAGATAAAGAGCTGCAGTCATGATTTTTTTTTTCCAATTCATTCAGGGGTAAGGGATTTATTGTCTCGGGGTATCAGCTGGAGAGGTTGCGTCTGTTTTCCATGACAGAAAGAAGGCTGTGCGGAGACCTGACACAGGTGTTTGACATCCTGACGGGGTAAACAGCGAGCAACTGCTCCCACTCAAGAGAGCATTGAGTGCTTGAGGCCACAGATTCAAAAAATTGGCAAATGGAGTAGAAGGAATGTCAGGAGAAATATTTTCACCCAGAGGGTGGTTGGAGTCTGGAATACTCCTGCGGAGGGGATGGTGGAGGCAGGTTCGATCGCCGAATTGACAAGGGAATGTCATTGTAAAACAAAGGGGATTGGGACTAGACAGAATGCTCTTTCTGAGGGCCAGTGCAGGCTCGATGGGCCCAATGGCCTCCTTCTGCACTGTAAAGATTCTGTGAATCTGTGATGTGAGCTTTACTTGATGCATAATTAGTGTAGAAATGTATCAGATGGTAGCTCAGACGAGCAGAATATTCCAGGGCTTAGAGAGCGAGAGGAGGGCAGAATGAAGCTGTGTGGTTCATTTGGGGAAACGGCCAGCATCGATGTGATGGGCTGAAGGGTCAGCCTCCATGCTAGAAACAAGATTATGAGGGGCATGGATGGAGTGGATGAGCAGGCACTCTTTCCCAGGCTGGGGGGGTCGGTCACCAGGGAGCATAGGTTTAAGGTCCATGGGGCAAAGTTTAGAGGAGATGTACGAGGCAGGTTTTTTACGCAGAGGGTGGTGAGTGCCTGGAACGCGTTGCCAGGGGAGGTTGTGGAAGCAGATACATTAACGGCGTTCAAAAGGCATCTTGACAAACACATGGATAGGATGGGTATAGAGGGATACGGCACAAGGAAGCGCTGAGGGTTTTGGCCAAGGTTGGTATCATGGTCGGCACAGGCTTGGAGGGCCGAAGGGCCTGTGCCTGAGCTGTATTGTTCTTTGTTCTTATGTGTCTAACCACACTGAGTGAAAGCTTCCTCCCTTCATCCTCAATTTGACATTAATTCCTCTAGTATCAGACAATAATTGGAGGAAGGGTCCTGTGGGGACGGGCTGGTGGAGGGGGTGGAGCTGGGGGGGGGACGGGTGGGGGGGGGGTGTTCTAGAGAATAATAGAAATTGTCAGCTAATTAAAATTCGCAAATGTGTACAGCAATATCCTCAGCACATGAATAAAGGCTGGTACAGCACAATTACATAATTGAGTATAATTGTTTCTGTGATGTGGGATTGATTGATATCAGATAGAGAGTTATTATTAACAGCTGCTTGATAATTGCTATCTTATTTTGGATACCTCAATAGTTCCAATTATTCTAAAAATCATTTTCCGGACGTGCGGGTCACAGTTTCCATTTTCCGGGAGAGGGGTGCGATGAATTTTCTCCCGGGACTGATGGTGGGGCTGTGACACAACCTAATGGTCCTGCTCGGCCATGCCAAGGGGGGCAGCTCAGTGTCAGTCACACTGACGTGAAGACTGGAGTCATCTAGGGTGGCGATTCCCTGCCCTGTCCCGTGGCGTCTTTACCCTGGACAGAGGTGGCCCGTCATTGGCCGGGCACAGTCATCTCCAGTCCTGCCCACATTCACGGCTTTTTGTGTGGCCCTCACCCTCCACCTGGGGACTCCATCCTGTGAATTTGGGGGGGTGTCACCATCGACACAACTAGAAGATCCCACCAGAGGGAAGGTTGGAGAGGTCGCCTGTCTGGTCCTGACCAGGTCAGGGTAGCAGTTCGCTTCCTAACAGGACAACAAAAAACCCTGTTGGATTTTTACAACCATTCTCTCAATTACCACAAGCTTCTCAATCATCCTCACTGACAATTCTGATCGTTTTCAGATTTCTGCATTTGCATTTGCAAAACTAGCCTGATGGGATTTAAAATCCATTCACTGAATTGTTTGTTGAATAATATAACCACTATCCCATATGGTAATACTAGACACGGGTAAGCCTGAATCCTCCTTCGGTTGTAAACTTTTTATTTTTTGTTATTTTTTAAAATAAGTTTAGAGTACCCAATTCATTTTTTCCAATTAAGGGGCAATTTAGCGTGGCCAATCCACCCTACCCTGCACATCTTTGGGTTGTGGGGGTGAAACCCATGCAAACACAGGGAGAATGTGCAAACTCCACATGGACAGTGACCCAGAGCCGGGATCGAACCCGGGGACCTCGGCGCCGTGAGGCGGCAGTGCTAACCACTGCGCCACCGCGCTGCCCTTTCAGCTGATGAATCAATCCGGTGTGATGATCCCCAGGTTAAACCGCCACCAGTCAGCTCTCTCTCTCCCCCCCCCCCCCCCCCTCTCCCCTCCCCCCCCCCCCCCCTCCCCCCCCCCCCCCCCCCCCCCCCCCCAAAAGGGGAAAGCAAGCTGTAGCCATCTGGGACCATGGCATCTCTGCTGTGTTATATTCTGCCACAAGTTGTAATCATCAGCTTCCTGGACTCGGACGGTTTTCATTAGAAAGACGGAGGTTGAGACCTGATAGAGGTCTACAAGATTATGAGGGGCATGGATGGAGTGGATGGGCAGGCACTCTTTCCCACGGTGGAGGGGTCAATCACCAGGGAGCATAGGTTTAAGGTCCGTGGGGCAAAGTTTAGAGGAGATGTGTGAGGCAGGTTTTTTACACAGAGGGTGGTGAGTGCCTGGAACGCGATGCCAGGGGAGGCTGTGGAAGCAGATACATTAACGGCGTTCAAAAGGCATCTTGACAAACACATGGATAGGATGGGTATCGAGGGATATGGCTCAAGGAAGGGCTGAGGGTTTTGGCCAAGGTTTGTATCATGACCGGTACAGGCTTGGAGGGCCGAAGGGCCTGTTCTTGTGCTGTATTGTTCTTTGGACCAAGAAACGAGCATCTGAGGGCCAATTGTGCAAGGCCCTGGGGCAAGGATCATACGAGCACTGTCTTATTGGCACAAGTACCCTAGTGGCAGGGGCCACTCGATAGTTGGAGGATTGGGAACCTTGGCCAATTTTCTTCCCTGAGCTCAGGAGACCCAGGCAGATTACATCTCGTACTGTCACCCTGACACAAATCAATTAAGATGAAAGAACTCGCATTTCTATCACAGCTTTCATTGCCTCGGGATGTCCAAAGTGCTTTGCCGCCAATGTATTGCTTATTGGAGGAGAGTGACTGATGGCAGCCAATCTGTGCACAGCACCCTAGCGCACAGCGCCAATCTGAGCGTGCTCAGATCATCCACTTTTTGTGTTGTTAATTGTTGGGGGTGGGGGGGGGGGGGATATGGAACAGGGCAGTAGGGAGAACTCCCTCTTCTTCCAAATGGTCTGACCGGATCTTTTGTATTCACCAGAGGTACCAGGCGCTCCCTCAGATAAAACAAAAAAAGGAACCTGGATTCTTTTGTGAGGGGGAGAGAGAGTGAAATGGAGAGAGAGAGAGAGAGAGAGACGGAAAGAGAGGAGAAAAAGAGCCTGACAATATTTCAAGGCAATTGCAGATGTTTTGCAGTGTCTGTGAGATGGGAGACTATAACAGAAAGCCCGAAAAGAACTGCCATCAATTGCAGTCAGGCAAACAGAAAATACAGTTACATATATATATTAACAAGAGAGACAGACAGTCAGACTCCGAGATAGTGACACCTGAGGGGCAGACAGATGGATAAATTAATAGAATGTTGCTTTCCACATAAAAGGAAATTTTAAGCTTTTATTAATTAGAGATTAAATCCAAACATGTGCTATTGCGGTATTCAAAGACTCAATTTTATTTCAAATGTTTTCCATCCATGCCATACTTCTGAATTTTAATGTTTTTCTTATCACTTTTGCTTCTAATTATAACTGGATTGAAGAATGTGCGAGAATGAAGGGAATGTTTTGTGCAGTGGAACAGCTGCAGGCTCTCACTGGGCATTTTAATGAAGTTGAGAATTTCTCCGACTGAGACAATTGCGATGGGAATGAGCAGTGCATCTGTGTGGGCAGGCATCAGTTTCTTAAAGGGGTAGTCTAACCGGAAGGGCCCCATCCCCCTTTTTAAAGGGGCCAATTCACCACTGTGACTCCTTTTTGAAGGGGAAGCCTTCCCGTTAGTGCTACTTTTGAAAATGACATCATTGGAAGGAATTGTAAAGGTCACTTCCGAGGCTTTCACATGGAAAACTTCTGGTCCTGCTCCTACCAATGGCCATTAGGAAATGAGTCGGATTGGTTCCAATCCTTGCTCCCTGTGGGTCAGCTGCGATTTGCCATGGCAGCGGTACTTTGTTGCAATGATGTTCTGAAGGCTCATGATTAATATGGAGTCACTGGGTTTGAGAGCTAAGTTAGGGTTCCAATCAAACCTAAATTCCAACCTCTCGATCTGAATCCTGAATGAAGGGGTTTACTGCCAAACATTACATTACTCAACGAAACTTAGTTACTCACTAATCCTCTTTGTCCCTAAAGGGACAGAAAGCTATATTCAACTAAACAGCAAAAATATATTTAAGACTCATTCCAGGAGAGGAAACAAAGATTTTTTAAAAATGTATTGACGGGATGTGGGCTCCCCTGGTTAGGCCAGCATTTAGTGCCCATCCCTAGTTGTCCTTCAGAAGGTGGCGGTGAGCTGCCTTCTTGATCCGCGGCAGTCCTTGAGGTGTAGGTACACCCACTGTGCTGTTAGGGAGGGAGTTCCAGGATGTTGCCCCAGCGACAGTGAAGGAACGGCCGATATATTTCCAAGTCAGGGTGGTGAGTGACTTGGAGGGCAACCTCCAGGTGATGGGTTTCCCAGGTATCCGATGCTGTTCTAGATGGTAATGGTCGTGGGTTTGGAAGGTGCTGCCTAAGGAACCTTGGTGAGTTCCGGCAGTGCATCTTGTTGATGGTAGATGTTCGTCGGTGGTGGAGGGTTTGAATATTCGTGGAAAAGGGAGAAATCAAACGGGGCTGTTTTGTCCTGGATGGTGTTGAGCTTCTTGAGTGTTGTTGGAGCTGCACTCATCCAGGCAAGTGGAGAGTATTCCATCACACTCCTGACTTGTGCCTTGTAGATGGTGGACAGGCTTTGAAGGGGGGTGGGGGTCAGGAGGTGAGTTACTCAGGATTCCTAGCCTTTGACCTGCTCTGTTAGCTACAGTATTAATGTGGCTAGTCCAGTTCAGTTTCTGGCCAATGGTAACCCCCAGGATATTGATTGTGGAGATTCAGCGATGGTAATGCCATTGAAAGTCAAGGGGTTGTGGGTAGATCCTCTCTTGTAGGAGATGGTCATTGCCTGGCACTTGTGTGGCGCAAATGTAACTTGCCACTTGTCAGCCCAAGTCTGGATATTTTCCAGGTCTTGCTGCATTTGGACATGGACTGCTTCATTATCTGAGGAGTCACGAATGGTGCTGAACATTGCGCAGTCACCCGCAAACATCCTCACTCGTGGCCTTTTGCTGGAAGGGAGGTCATTGATGAAGCAGCTGAAGATAGTTGGGCTGAGGACACGACCCTGAGGAACTAAAAGCTAAGTTAGGGTTCCACTCCACCCTATATATCAGGAAGTAATGACTTTAGTGAAACTTTTTTGGGAGTTTCAGTAAATGATCAATAACTGGAATATTCTTCTAAATAGTTTATTGGAGACCTAAAGGACTTGGATGTGTTTAAGAGACTAAGGTTCTGAAGGCGGCACCATGGCGCAGTGGTTAGCACTGCTGCCCCACAGCGCCAAAGACCCGGGTTCGATCCCGACCCCAGGTCACTGTCCATGTGGAGTTTGCATATTCTCCCTGTGTCTGAGTGGGTCTCACCCACCACAACCCAAAGATGTGCAGGATAGGTGGATTGGCTACACTAAAATTGAGCACAGTGAGATTGACCAATTGGTCCCTCTCATTCATATTTGAGTAAAGACAGTGAGAAGTTTAATAATCTTTTCATTCTCTTTCATTCGTTCTTTTGAAGGTTGAATATTGATGATATCAGAGTGATAACTGCTGGCAAGGTGTTCTAAACTCAACATTTAAAGGAGCAAGATTTACGTACTCAGTTATATTCAACATGCATACTTAGGCATTCTGGGCTAATGATGCTTGGAGCTGTTACTTTAGCTGCCTCACATTGTCAGACACAGTCACTTGCCCAGTTAAATTCCCCTCTGATATCTTCATCATAATAATGGTAAAAGATGCTGAAGTTAATTATCCTTTCTCTTCCCCAAAGAATCTTCCCTCTGTTCAATACTTTGATTTTAATTGAGAATTCAACACCCAACGCCCACAGTGAAGGGCGCAGGAAGGTTGAAAAAAGTACAGGGAAGATTGGTTAGTCCAAGAAATAATGACTTGGTGCCGACTCTGGGATTTAAATTCTGCCGGAAATATCGGATGAAGTTGGAAATTGAGAGAAGTGTCATGTGAGAGTACGTTTAAGAAATGGTTGTCAAATAGCTGCAGTGATGTCAGAGTGTGGGTGGAGCTGGGCTGTCTGTCCGCTTTTACTTTCGCTTTGAACAAAAGCTGGTGCGTGCCTGTGACTTTTAGTTTCGTATTGAGAGTGAAGAGCTACAGTGAAAGCCAGCCGATGTGCATGGATATCTCTAAAAGCTAAAGAGTGTTCCTTTGGGTGATTTCAAAGTGATAACTGCTCTCAGTAGAGAATTTAAACCAGATCTCTGCGTTAAAGAGGGTATTTGGCTTCTGGATGTTGTAAGGAAAGATTAAGGGTTACTTATAGAGTACTGTATTCTTTGGGGGGAGTATTTTAGTTGATGGTTGACAAGATGTTTAGTGTGTGTGTTTAAAAATGTTAATGGGATTCATAGAATAAACATTGTGTTTTATTTAGAAATACTTAGCTCTCTGTCGCATCACACCTGTAGAGTGGGGCCTTGTGCTCCCCATAACCACAATCTATTCAAAATTATGGATCAGGCGAACTCCATGATACACTTTGGGGTTCTCTAAACCATGGCCCGTAACAGAAGTGAGAATTTTAATGCAATTCCTCGATAATTGTAGAGTATGGGAAGATGCAGTGCGTCATAATGTAATTGCAATGAGGACCGGTGAAGTGGAAAAATATGTCTTGGTACAACTCTTCACTGTTACCTAATCTCCAAGCGAACAGCTACAGGAATACTATCATGGGGAAATCGAATGTTATACTGGGGTTGGAGTGAATACTCTTTTCTGTGAGCAGTGAGTTAAGGGATGCCATCGAGCTCCAGGAGATTTGTGCTACGTTTTGAGGTTTTCACTCTCTTAATATTCATTGTTCATTTGGAATGGGAGATTCTGTTGCAAACTGACAATTAAACAGCTCACTAGGCCACTGTCAGAGTGAGGTATCAGAGTCAACCACATAGCTGAGGGCCTGGAGTCACATGTAGGCCAGACCAGATGAGAACGGCAGATTTCCTTCCCCAAAAGACATTTGTCAATCAGATGGGTTTTTAAAGACAATCCAAGTAGTTTCATAATCACAATGAAACCTGCTTTTTATCCCAGATTTTTAAATTGATTATAAATTCCCCCGGTTGCCCTGGCGGGAATTGGACTCGGGCCGCGTTATTCAAAGGCCCCTGCATAACTGGGTCAGTAACATCACCGCTCTGCTGCTGTCCCTCGAGATGCTTTTCTCCAGCCCGGCGTCTCAAACCTCTCCTGTATGGACGTGGTATTGTTTAGGACCAGACGGTGCTGTTAACCTGCTCAATATCTGTGTAATTTATAGAGAACTCTGGCCCCCTGGCTATGAGATACTCAAACATTATCGCCCTCCACTTTGGTGGCAGAAGAACAATTTGTCCAGACTGTAGATCAGGCTGTGGATTTCTGTCAACCAGTGTATTATCCAGTAGATTCATTCATTTATGGGATGTGGGCGTCGCTGGTTAGGCCAGTATTTATTGCCCACCCCTAGTTGCCCTTCAGAAGGTGGTGGCGAGCTGCCTTTTTGAACCGCTGCAGACCCCCAGGTGTAGGTACACCCACAGTGCTGGTAGGGAGAGAATTCCAGGATTTTGACCCAGCGACAGTGAAGGAACGGCGATGTATTCCCCAGTCAGGGTGGTGAGTGACTTGGAGGGGAACCTCCAGGTGGTGGGGCTCCTGTGCATCTGCTGCCATTGTCCTTTTAGATAATAATAATAATAATAATTGCTTATTGCCACAAGTAGGCTTCAATGAAGTTACTGTGAAAAGCCCCTAGTCGCCACATTCTGGCACCTGTTCAGGGAGGCTGGTCCAGGAATTGGACCCGCTCTGCTGCCTTGTTCTGCATTACAAGCCAGCTGTTTTGGCCCACTGTGCTAAACCAGCCCCTGTGATGGAAGTGGACATGGGTTTGGGAGATGTGGCCGAAGGAACAATGCACTTTGTAGATGGTATACATGGTTGCCACTCTGCATTGGTGATGGAGAGAGTGATTGTTTGTGCAATCGGTGCTAATCAAGCGGGGCTGCTTTGCCCTGGATGGTGTTGAGCTTCTCGAGTGTTGTTGGAGCTGCACTCATCCAGGCAAGTGGAGAGATTCCATCACACTCCTGACTTGTGCCTTGCAGATGGTGGACAGGCTTTGGGGGTGTCAGGAGGTGGGTTACTCACCACAGGATTCCCAGCCTCTGACCTGCTCTGGTGGCCACAGTCTTTATATGGCTGGGTCCAGTTCAGTTTCTGATCAATGGTAACCCCCAGGATGTTGATAGTGGGAGATTCCATTGAATGTCAAGTGGTGATGGTCAAATGGTGACTTGTAGGAGATGATCATTGTCTGGCACTTGTGTGGCGTGAATGCAATTTGCCACTTGTCAGCCCCAGGCCTGGATATTGTCCAGGTCTGGCTGCATTTGGACATGGACCCTGCTTCATTATATGGCGAGTTGTGCATGGTGCTGAACATTATTCAGTCACCTGCGAGCATCCCCAAGACTGACCTTATGATGGAAGGTTTGTCTGTTTGACAACGATTAAGAGGCTGTAGGATCCGGATTTTCCCAGTGGAGGTGGGAATGCGGAGGCGGGACCAATCCCACTTATGTTCTTGGGCCTCTTCCCAGCCTGCTGAATTTTGACAGGATCAGCATCTTACTGATCCTGGGCATGGATCTACTGCCTGGTTAATGACCGAATTGGTGGGGGAGGGATGGCGGAGGGGGTTGGTGTGTGAATGGGAAGGCTGGGAGTCGGGGGCTAGTGTGCGAATGGGGAGTGGGGGGGAGGGGGTTGGTGTGGGAATGGGGGCAGGAGGGAGGGGGTTGGTGTGGGAATGGGAAGTCTGGGAGTCGGGGGCTAGTGTGGGAAGGGGGGGTAGGGGTGGAGGGGGTTGGTGTGGGAATGGGGGCAGGAGGGAGGGGTTTGGTGTGGGAATGGGAAGTCTGGGAGTCGGGGGCTAGTGTGGGAATGGGGGTAGGGGGGAGGGGGTTGGTGTGGGAATGGGGGCAGGAGGGAGGGGGTTGGTGTGGGAATGGGAAGTCTGGGAGTCGGGGGGCTAGTGTGGGAATGGGGGGTAGGGGGGAGGGGGTTGGTGTGGGAATGGGGGCAGGAGGGAGGGGGTTGGTGTGGGAATGGGAAGTCTGGGAGTCGGGGGCTAGTGTGGGAAAGGGGGGTGGGGGGGAGGGGGTTGGTGTGGGAATGGGGGCAGGAGGGAGGGGGTTGGTGTGGGAATGGGAAGTCTGGGAGTCGGGGGGCTAGTGTGGGAATGGGGAGTGGGGGGGAGGAGGTTGGTGTGGGAATGGGGGCAGGAGGGAGGGGGTTGGTGTGGGAATGGGAAGTCTGGGAGTCGGGGGCTAGTGTGGGAATGGGGAGTGGGGGGGAGGTGGTTGGTGTGGGAATGGGGGAACGGGGGGGGAGGGGATTGGTGTGGGAATGGGGGGTCCGGGGGAGGGGGTTGGTGTGGGAATGGGGGGACGGGGGGTTTGGGAAAGGGGGGTGGGGGGTTTGGCTTGGGAATGGGGGGGTGGGGTGTTGGTTTGGGAATGGGGGGCGGGGGGTTGGTTTGGGAATGGGGGCGGGGAGGGGTTGGTGTGGGAATGGGGGCGGGGAGGGGTTGGTGTGGGAATGGGGGCGGGGAGGGGTTGGTGTGGGAATGGAGGCGGGGAGGGGTTGGTGTGGGAATGGGGGGCGGGGGAGGGATTGGTGTGGGAATGGGGGCGGGGGAGGGGTTGGTGTGGGAATGGGGGGCGGGGGAGGGGTTGGTGTGGGAATGGAGGCGGGGAGGGGTTGGTGTGGGAATGGGGGGCGGGGGGTTGGTTTGGGAATGGGGGCGGGGAGGGGTTGGTGTGGGAATGGGGGCGGGGAGGGGTTGGTGTGGGAATGGGGGCGGGGGGAGGGGTTGGTGTGGGAATGGGGGCAGGAGGGAGGGGTTGGTGTGGGAATGGGGGCGGGGGAGGGGTTGGTGTGGGAATGGGGGCGGGGGAGGGGTTGGTGTGGGAATGGGGGCGGGGGAGGGGTTGGTGTGGGAATGGGGGCGGGGAGGGGTTGGTGTGGGAATGGGGGCGGGGGAGGGGTTGGTGTGGGAATGGGGGCGGGGAGGGGTTGGTGTGGGAATGGAGGTTGGGGAGGGGTTGGTGTGGGAATGGGGGCGGGGGAGGGGTTGGTGTGGGAATGGGGGCGGGGGAGGGGTTGGTGTGGGAATGGGGGCGGGGAGGGGTTGGTGTGGGAATGGGGGAACGGGGAGGGGTTGGTGTGGGAATGGAGGTTGGGGGGAGGGGGTGGGGGTGGGAATGGGGATGGGGGAGGGGGTTGGTGTGGGAATGGAGGGCGGGGGAGGGGATGGGGGTGGGAATGGGGATGGGGGGAGGGGGTGGGGGTGGGAATGGGGGAGCAGGATGATGTGTTGGGTAAGCTGGGTCTATGTGGACTGCGTTTGATGCTGTGTAGAGAGAGACAGGCTTCCAACACTTGATGAGATGCAACACGATTTTATTGAACATCTAACTATATTACATGCTTAACTGTTGGTTGACACTATGCTGACTTGACTGGAGACCTGAGGCTAGCCTGACCAGACTAACTGACTACCACATGGTGTTTCTATGAGCTGCTGCTCACGAGCTCTGACTGTCTCAGTGGCTGGATCCCAAGAGAGCGGGAAAACTGGTGCCCTCTGGCTTTATAGTGGTTGTGTCCTGTCTGGTGATTGGCTGCTGTGTTCTGTGTGCTCATTGGTCATCCTGTGTGTCAATCACTGCCTGTCTGCACTCCATCATGTACCTGGATGTATATTGTGACACAGGACACCAGGGAAGGGGCCTTCTGGCTGTCTTCAGCTCCTGCTCTTAAAGCAAAATGAGAGGATCTTCATCTTCAAAGTGAGCAGGGAAAATGAACGGTACAGATCGGGGACAGCAGAGGTAAAGGTTGCTTATCCAAATTTACTGTCAGAACCTGCACTTCTCTCCGTCCAATAGAACGGTTTCAGTGCGTCTGCCCCTGGCTAGAATCGGTCAGCTGCGCAGAACTCTTAATAGCTGCCTGCTCCAATGAAAAACTACCCAACCAGGAAACAGTGCTCTACAAAACCTGTAACCAGTGCTCTACCTAACTAGTAACCAGTGTTGTACCTAACCAGTAACCAGTGCTGTACCTAACTAGTAATCGGTACTCTACCTAACTAGTAACCAATGCTGTATCTAACCAGTAACCAGTGCTCTACCTAACTAGTAACCAGTGCTGTACCTAACCAGTAACCAGTTTTGTACCTAACTAGCAACCAGAGCTGTACGTAACCAGTGCTGTACCTAAGCAGTAACCAGTGCTGTACCTAACCAGTGCAGTACCTAAACAGTGCTGAACCTAACCAGTAACCAGTAACCAGTGCTGTACCTAACCAGTGTTGTACCTAACCAGTAGTCAGTGCTGTATCTAACCAGTAACCAGTCCTGTACCTAATCAGTAACCAGTGCTGTACCTAACTAGTGTTGTACCTAACCAGTAGCCAGTGCTGTATCTAACCAGTAACCAGTCCTGTACCTAATCAGTAACCAGTGCTGTACCCAAGCAGTGCTGTACCTGCACAGTAACCATCCTGTGCCTAACTAGTAACCAGTACCCAGTGCTGTGCCTATCCAGTGCTGTACCTAACCAGTAACCAGTGCTGTACCTAACAAGTAACCAGTGCTGCACCTAACCAGTAACCAGTGCTGCACCTATCCAGTACAGTACCTAACCAGTAACCAGCACTGTACCTAACCAGTGCTGTACCTAATCAGTGCTGTAACTAACTAGTAACCAGTGCTGTACTTAACCAGGAAGCAGTCCTGAACCGAACCAGTGCTGTACCTAACTAGCAACCAGAGCTGTACGTAACCAGTGCTGTACCTAAGCAGTAACCAGTGCTGTACCTAACCAGTGCAGTACCTAACCAGTGCTGTACCTGTACAAGTAAGCAGTCCTGTACCTAATGAATGCTGTACCTAACCAGTCCAGTACCTAACCAGTAACCAGTCCTGTACCTAACCAGTAATCAGTCCAGTACCTAACCAGTAACCAGTCCTGCTCCTAACCAGTGCTGTAGCTAACTAGTAAACAGCACTGTACCTAAGCAGTTCTGTACCTAACTAGTAACCAGTGCTGTATCTAACCAGTAACCAGTCCTGTACCTAACCAGTGCTGTACCTAACCAGTGCTGTACTTAAACGGTAACCAGTGCTGTACCTAACCAGTCCTGTACCTAACCAGTAACCAGTGCTGTGCCTAACCAGCGTTTTACCTAGCCAAAAACCAGTGCTGTACCTAACCAGTGCTCTACCTAACTAGTAACCAGATCATACCTAACCAGTGCTGTACGTAAGCAGTGCTGTACCTAATCAGTAACCAGTGCTGTACCTAACCGGTAACCAGTGCAGTACCTAACTAGTCCTGTACCTAACCAGTCCTGTACATAACTAGTAACCAGTGCTGTACCTAACCAATGCTGTACCTACCCAGTGTTGTAACTAACCAGTAACCTGTTGTATCTCTAACCTGTTCTAATGTAACCTGTTTTGTATCTAACCTGTTATATCTCTAACCAGTTCTGTATCTAACTTGTGCTTTCGTCATACCTGTGCTGTAACCTGATAGTTTTGCGAGCACGAAACTGAATGCAATGAAACAGCGTTGCATTTATGCAGTAACCATCGTGTTGACTTATATATATATCTCCCTCTCCTCACACAGATGATTTGTCCTCTTTAATCACTATTGATTTTTACTCAAAAGAAAAATATGCATTATGGAAAGAAAATGAAAGAGGGCATTGAGCCAGAAGCATTCACTCCTAAACGCAAAGCATGACATACTTTGAAGAACATCTCGGGCCTCTAGGGGTGAGATCGCCTTTGCAAAACTTCCACTCTGATAGAACGTCTCTCCTTCAGGAACAAAGAAAACAATTTTGTTGCCCAAAATGGAGAAAAATAGGCAGCACTTACGCCAAAACCAGCTGAACTAAAGGCAACCATATCCCCCTTCACTGAAGCACAGAGCAGAATGGTAGAGGCCCCTCAGCCGACCTAATTACAGACTTTCCATTAAACCATTTCGGCTGTCTCCGAAGTACAGAAGCCCCCTGTTATCTTAACACCTCTCCCCCCCCCCCCCCCCCCCCCCCCCCGCCCCAATATGGGACAGTGGAAGGTTTACAGTCTTACTTTCCAATGCCGCATTTTATTACAGTTCAGTCTGCAGTTATAGAACATAGAACTTGCAGTGCAGGAGGAGGCCATTCAGCCCATCGAGTCTGCACCGACCCACTTAAGCCCTCACTTCCACACTATCCCCGTAACCCAATAACCCCTCCTAACCTTTTTTGGGCACTAAGGGCAATTTTATCATGTCCAATCCACCTAGCCTGCACGTCTTTGGACAGCAGGAGGAAACCAGAGCACCCGGGGGAAACCCACCCAGAAACGGGGAGAAGTGCAGTCTCCGCACAGACAGTGACCCAGCGGGGAATCGAACCTGGGACCCTGGCTCTGTGAAGCCACAGTGCTAGCCACTTGTGCTACTATGCTGCCCTAATGCATCCGTCATTCCTCATAAAGAGTATTACAAGCTGCGTCCCTCTAATCATCACATTGATTGGAGTTAGGAGGAGATTGCAAAGGTTTTTTGACGCTTAGTCACGTTTTCACCCCACACATCATTGCAGTAAGTATTGAGTTAGCTCCTAAATTGAGCAGAATAAAATAATGTCCTGAATCCATTCTCTTCATCAATTTTTCATAAGTAAAGGAGGCATTAGTAGACTGCGACAGCAGGAATTTTAACAGAATTTGTGTACACGTTTTTCCTGAATCAATACTCGTCTTGCTTGACAACCCAGAGCATGCCTCGAATAGAATGTTTTAATCAAATAACTTTGTTGGAAAGTAGTCGTTAATATAAATCCTCAAACCGCTCAATCATCCACAAATTATAAGGGACGTCTTTTGTATGGCATCCCTGTGCATGAATCAGAGACATTGAGCAAACAGAATGTGGCATTTATTGTAAAGAGGGTAGAGTTTAAGAGGAGGGGGAGTCTTGTTATAACTGTGCAGGGGGTTGGTGAGACCACAGCTGGAGTACTGAGTACAGATATGTTCACCTTACTTCAGGAGGACAGGCTGCATTGGAAACAGTTTGCAGAAGGCTCAATGGGCTGATTTCAGGGATGAAGGAGATGACTTTTGATGGAAGGTTGAGCAGAGTGGGCCAATTCTCATTGGGCTTCAGGATAATTGGAGGTGGTCTTAATTGAAACGTGGAAGATCCTGAGGGGGGCTTGATAGGGTAGATGCTGAAAGGCTGTTTCCTCTCCTGGGGGAGCCCAGGAGCAGGGGGCACTGTGAATAACAATAAGTTGGGCAGAATTCTGTGTTTGGGAGTCTAGGTTCTCCTTCCAGAGCTGAATTGCACCTGATTTGCGCTTACGCTGGGAGGACTAATCAGGAAGCGATTCCCAATCCTTAGCCATGTAAACTTTTGCATAGTTGGGATTGTGAGAGATTCCTGGGAATCCCACTATCGGACACTGTTTTGAGTCGATGGCCCAATAGCGAGATTCAGTGGCTGTGTCCCCTCCCTCCTATAATGCAATTCAGCCTCCACCCCTCCCGGGGATTTTCTGCATCATCTCAGGGTTTGGAGGTGACCTGCCCCCCCAAAGAAATCCTCTGAGTAAAGAGATTCTCACCAGAGACCCCCCAGAAGAGAAACCTCGGTCTGGAAGCTTGAGAACAAACCACACAGAGGCAGTGAAAAAATCACTGCTTTAACACTCACCTGGGCAATCCACCTGCTCAGGTAGAGGAAGCAGCACCTGTTAATTCCTGGAAAGCAGAAACCACTCAGCTGGGTTTGAACCCCCTCAGATCTTTGATCTGCAAACCATTCATTCATTTTTCTGTGACATTCATTTTACTAGTCTGTGATTGACAGTTTCCACACACACACATACACAGCTGTCAGCATTGTTCCATTCTCCCTTTGTGATTGAGTGACTTTGAAGTAGTCAGCTGTGAAACTAACCGCAATGTTTATAAACATCAAGGTTTGACTGATAGCTCCTGGACCACATCAAAGAGAGTTAAGTGCTTTCTGTTAGTTTCACAGCTGACTACTTCAAACAGTCAGCTGTTATTACTGAGTGGGACATTTTAATATATTCAAGATTTAGTTTGGTAGTTTTTTGATTGTCAAAGGGAGTTGAGGGTCATGGGGGAGGCAGGAAAGTCGAATTAAAGCCACAGTCAGCTCAGCCATGACCTTGCTGAATGGTGGAGCAGGCAGAAAGGACCAAATGT
The DNA here is from genome assembly GCF_902713615.1 of Scyliorhinus canicula. NCBI lineage: Eukaryota > Metazoa > Chordata > Chondrichthyes > Carcharhiniformes > Scyliorhinidae > Scyliorhinus > Scyliorhinus canicula. The sequence goes on from NC_052172.1 coordinate 22,632,361, forward strand.
CCTACTCCTGTTCCTATTCTTTATGTTCTTATGCTCCTCTGAAATAAATACAGAGCTAGCATGGCTATTCCTATCGGACATCAACATTTAAATATCTAATAGTGTTACCCAATTCCCTCAATATCCTGCTTCATTCTCAGCCCAGAAACTAAAAATGGCAAGGATTAGCAGTGATGTGTGCCCAATAGGAAAGTTGGAATAGTTTGGGGAATGTTGCTATTTGCAGTGAAGAGGTGTTGGGTCCAAATTCAAGCATCCGGCAGCATAAATGTCACATCGAGTTGGAGAATTCTACAACAGGGAAAAAGGTCCTTCGGCCCACTGGGTCTCTGCCGGCCTTCAAGCAGCTGACTACACGCTGGGCGAATGGGGGCTGTTTGCCGTGGGCCCTGCCCCTCCCGCTGCCCTACAATACCATTGTACTGCGTTGGGCAGAGCTGCCAGCTCTCCCAAGATCACTCAGAAACCTCTGAAACTCCGCGATTAATATCCAGGACACTGCAGGGAGCAAATCCCAGGTGGGAACCCTCAGGACTGTTCAAAATTAGAATTTTGTCTCTGACTTTGCTTTTTGTTTGTTGGGAATAAAAATATCAGTGGTTGGGGGGAAAATGTCTGCTGTTTTCCAATTGGGGTAATAAAGGGGCTGTCAACAGGCTTGGGGAAGGTGTTACATTGGCCATGTTAGGGGCCAATGGTGACAATGTCAGAGCCATAGAATTGGCAACTCTGATTATGGGCTTTGATGGGATCGGGAACCTGTAGATTCCACCTTGGGAATGCACACGGAGTCTAATTAACTCCAAACGGCTTGAAGAATGTGAAACTGGGACACGCAAACTGGAAGACCCCAGGCACAATTTCTACTAACTTTACCTAAAAGCCCCCACCCCCATTCCCACCCCCCGCAGCCTATTCTTCTGGTCTCCTCCCCATCGGAGGAAAGAGTTCCTCTCTACTGACCCACCAACTCCTTTGATTATCTTAAACCCCTCGATTGGGTGTCCCCCTTAATCTTCTGTGTTTGAGGCAATGCAAAGCCAAATGTGTGTAACTTGCCCCATGCAGGCTAACTCATCAGTCACTCTGTTATTGCAAGAGGGATGTTGATCGATGGGCTGAAATGTTGGCAAAGTAACACTCGAGTGGTATTCAGCAATCTAATGGCTTTAGTTTTGTCAGTAACTGCACTGATTCTGGACTGTTAGGGATGTGTTACAACCTCATGTGTATAAATGTCGGTTCTCTCTCTCTCTGCTCAAAGTGGCTCAGCAACATAAAGGGGGCCACAGTCTCAGCTAACATCACAGAATGTCCTCCCTGACACAACAATGGCCGCCCATCATTTATTCTTCCTGTGTGTCACTCCCCCAGCTACAGACATTCTCCGAGCACCAACAACAGTACAGAATACTGGCCTGGGGTTTGATTCGCTCGTCGGGCGGTAAAAATATATACGCTGCAATAAAAATTGAAATATTTTATTGCAAAAAGTAATTTACTTCGCATTGTTCCAGCATTGATATCATTCCCTTCCCCAGGTTCGAAGGAGCAGTCGGAAAAAATGTATCTTCCCATTGCTGGAGCCTTGGATCTGTGCTGGTCATGGGAATGCTATCAAATGGATGGTATTAGATTGCAATCTAAATGTAATTACTGAACTAAAAGCTATTTTTCAGGGAAGTAGTCATGTCAGAGAACAGTAATATGATACATCAAAGCTCTGCTCAGCTTCCCCATGTCCGTCAGTCGGACATCAGTTGGTTCCTCTCTCTCCCTGCTCGGGAAAGTACAGCCGCCAATTATTGTTCCTGTTCCCAACATAACATCTGGAAGATATCCACATGACCAGAGTTCTGAAATTACATTTGGAGATGTATTTTAATACGTGTTAATTGCAGCTAATTGCATGATAACCTTGGCGTTCACAACATCATTGCGGGCGGCACGGTAGCACAAGTAGATAGCACTGTGGCTTCACAGCGCCAGGGTCCCAGGTTCGATTCCCGGCTGGGTCACTGTCTGTGCGGAGTCTGCACGTCCTCCCCGTGTGTGCGTGGGTTTCCTCCGGGTGCTCCGGCTTCCTCCCACAGTCCAAAGACATGCAGATTAGGTGGATTGGCCATGATAAATTGCCCAAAAAGGTCAGGAGGGGTTATTGGGTTACGGGGATAGGGTGGAAGTGAGGGTTTAAGTGGGTCGGTGCAGACTCGATGGGTCGAATGGCCTCCTTCTGCATTGTATGTTCTATGTATCTCTGATGGGACTTGACCCTTTCCCACCGGGAGATTTTCCAGGTGACATTTTATCAGGTGTTGATTCCCAATTGGGAAGCTTTCCCAATTCTACCTTGCCCAGGGGAGGCAGAAAATGCTCGAAAGAAAAGGCTTACTAATTTTCCTGTGAACAGGTGTCAAAGGAGCTCTTCACACTCTACATCTCTGAATGTAACACTTCCACAATGCCTCATCATTGTAAAGCATATCTTCCTTTCCACGGCATCACACAGTTACTGACTGTTTGGAGTGCAGGGGAACCTTTTCAAATTAATGCTTCGGCCTCAATGGAGCATCGTGTCCGATTCTGGGAAAACCACATCAAGGAGGATGTCCAATTCCTGAGGAGGAAGCGGAGGAGATTGACTCGAGGATCTCCAGCTACATGGAGAGACTAGTGAAACCGGAATTGTTTTCCTTGGGGTAGAGGAGATTAGGCAGTGGGGCGGCACGGTGGCACAGTGGTTAGCACTGCTGCCTCACAGCAACAGGGATCTGAGTTTGATTCCCGGCTTGGGTCACTGGCTGTGTGTGGCATTTGCACGTTCTTCCCGTGTCTGTGTGGGTTTCCTCCGGGTGCTCCGGTTTCCTCCCACAGTCCAAAGATGTGCAGGTTAGGTGGATTGGCCATAATAAATTGCCCTTAGTGACCAAAAAAAGGTTCAAAAGGAAAATTGGATAAATACTTGATGGTGTGAAATTTGGAAAGCTATGATAGAGTGGGGGGAGGTGGGATTTGCTTACCACAGGGATGGTGGGCTGAATGGCCTCCTTGTGTGCTGTCAGATTCTAAGGTTTGATGGCTCGTTGTATAGCCAAACACTGCAGCGTTGCCCTACAAGCAACGGGAGCTAAAGGACTGTCAGTGGAAATGGATAGGGTGGGAACGTTAAGTGGGACTTCAATAGTGCAGCGGGATCTTGAATATCTCCTCGCACCATCAGATAGCCGTTCAGAGTTTCAGCTTAACGTCTGTCCAGCAATGTAGTGCTCTCTCAGTCTACAATTTTCCAACTTGGAGATGAAAACATTATCAGGTAATCAGTGATTTTGAAGTGGCGGAGAACAAGGCGGGAGGGTGGGCGTAGGGTCAGTTCTCAATTGTTGTTTATTGTGACACCTTCTCTGGCAGAACACAATCAAAATGCAAATAGACAATATCGTAGAGCCCTGATTATCTGCTGAGTTGGACTAGGGCGCTGGTTGTGCAGATGAAAAGATTGGCGATCACTCACCTGAGGAAGGAGCAGTGCTCTGAAAGCTAGTGACTCCAAACAAACCTGTTGGACTTTACCCTGCTGTTCTAAGACTTCTTACTGTGCCCACCCCAATCCATGCCTGGCTTCTCCACATCACCTCTATCAATCCAGTCAGCTTTGAGTCACCTTGTGCTAATGTTTTTTTTTGCACTGTTACCAGCAGGAACTGGTCCAGTTTATCTCCCTGAGTTTGTAATTCCTATTCGAAAAATTAACAGAATTGGAAGACTAAAAATAGATTGATGCCAGTTTGATTTTTTTTGCGAGGTAGAGATGTCTGTGTTCCCACTTTCAATGTGGTTAGTCACATTCATGCAGTGTTACTTAACTCAGACACGGAGCGAACCTGTAGTTCTCAAACACTTTTCATCTTTCTTCCTCTCACTCTTGTGGTGCAGTCTCTGGGACGGTGTCTGCCCAAGAAATCCCCCCACAGAATAAGGCCATTTGGTCCATCGGACCAATGCCCATTGTCAATGATTCACACACCAGTCAAAATAAAATCTTTCCATTTAGATATTCTTTAACTCTGCACGCTTCAGACTGTGCAGTTCAAGTTTTCAAAACCCCCTGTCAGGATTAAATACTTTCATTCAGTCTATCTGTCCAGGGAATCTGTATTTAATTGCCTCCATTGTGCCAATATGCTGAATCGCTCGACATACTTAAGCATGTAGAATTCTCAGAAGGTGGTTTGGCAACATTTAGAGAGTGGGTGAGTCTGGGAGGTGGAACAGAAAGTAGGAATGGGGTGACGCCAGCTGTTGAATAAAGTCATTGCCTACTTTGCACTTACCTCCCAGACTGTGTTACCCAAACTATGTTGCCAAGTTTATTTTTCTTTTACAAACATTGTTTTTTTGCCCAGAAGGGGAGAGGCAATGGCATGGTGGTATTGTCATGGGACTGGTAATCCAAAGACCCAGAAATAATGCTCTGGGGTCCCGAGTTCAAATCCCACCATGGCACGTATTGAAATTTTAATTCAATAAAAATCTGGAATTAAAAAGTCTAACGCTGACCGTGAAACCATTGCTGGCCTGACTCCATGAAGATTGCGAAGGACCAGGACACGGCTATGTCCACAATGAAACTGGCTAGGGGAGAGAGTGCAGGCTGTGGGTTTGCAATCTGAACCAGTCTGTACTGTTTAAGCCAGTCTCCCGGAATGGGGTTTGGAATGGTCGAACTTGGTCCCGGCGGCCATTTTTAAAGGGCCCCTGAGCCATAACGTGACTCAGTGAATATCCAGCCTCTTGTGTCAGGATCTGTTGTAGATCTTGATAGTGATTGATCATTCTGATTATACTATGGGCGGAATTCTCACCAAAAATTGGTTGCCAATCACACTGGCCAATTTTGATTGCGATCCTCCTTTCTTGCGATCATCAGGCAATCCCCCAGCCCACTCCACCCCCCATCATCACCATCATCACCCCTCCCAATCATTGGTATCAGCAATGCCCCCTCCCAAGTGAGCAACACCACGCTATGAGATTGCCAAATTCTCCACCCCCTTTAGACCCCTCCCTTTCAGGCCCTGCCCTGCGGCTCCCTGGCAGTGCTTTTATCATCACAGTTCTTGAGTGTTTTTTAAATTAGTCATTCATAAGAGTGGGCATCGCACACTGTGCCAGGAATTATTGCCCAACCCTAGTCAGAGTCAACCACATTGCTGTGGGTCTGGAGTCACGTGTAGGCCAGACCAGGTAAGGACGGCAGATTTCCTTCCCCAAGGCGGCATTGGTGGATCAGATGGGCTTTTACGATAATCAACAATGGTTTCATGGTCATCATTAGCCTTTTCATTCCAGATTTATTTTTATTGATTTCAAATATCACCACCTGCAGTGGCGGGAATTGAACCTGTGTCCTCAGAGCGTTACTCTGGGTCACTAGTCCAGTGACAATATCACTACGCCACTGCCCTTTTGGTAGAAACTGGGTTGGTGCTAACCAACCTCATTTATATTTGAGCCAAACACATTTCTCTCACTTTGCGTTCATCTGCCACTTGTGACGTTTTACTGCCTTTTCTGAAAAAAACTAATGCATTCTTGATTCTCATGAAAAGTTGATAACGTTTTTAAATCATTCATACTGCCTGCTCCAAGTGGAGGAATATTGGACTGTCAGAATTTAATAAATGTTTAGAAAGTTCTACATTAATCAGCAGGAGAGTCATCATTATTCTGTTTTGGAATAGAACGTGGGGACTGATAGTTTCTTCTGCTTGCTCGCAAAATAATGAAGGTTCTGCTGATGGATGTATTGGGCACTTGTTTATATTTCTGTGCCAATATCTCCTCGGATGCTGAATTGTTGTATCATTTCACAAGTGGACACTGATTCTTTGCTCCCTCTTCCACACCCGTTGCGCAAACCTTGAATCCATCAGCCGGGCGTTTTCTTTATTCCTGTTACTCCCTGACTCTCTTTCAGGAGACGAAAACACGGGTAATGCTTCATTCCAGAGCCATTCTCAGGAAAACTATGCTGTGTCAGGAAGGGGTGTTATGTGGGAGTACCCCCCCCCCCCCCCCCACAACCCCCAAGCCCCATCCCCTGTCACAGACCTTACAAAATGATCTCCTGATTTCGAGTGAGAATCCCAGACTCTTCCCAAAAGTAGGAATGGGAGGGAAGGATATATTGATTTGATTTGATTTATTGTCACATGTACTAACGTGCAGTGAAACATCTTTTTCTGCGGCCGAGAGAACATACACAGTACGTCCGTAGTAGACAAAAAGAATAATCGACAAGAATAATGGTACATCGACAAACCGTGATTGGTTACAGTCTGGAACAAGGGGCCAAACAAAGCAAATACATGTGACATAGGGCGTCGTGAATAGTGTCTTACAGGGAACAGATCAGTCCGAGGTAGAGTCGTTGAGGAGTCTAGTAGCTGTGGGGAAAAAGCTGTTCCTATGTCTGGATGTGCGGGTTTTCAGACTTCTGTACCTTCTGCCGGATCGAAGGGTCTGGAAGAAGGCAATGCCTGGGTGGGAGGGGGTCTCTGATAATGCTGTCTGCCTTCCTGAGGCAATACGAGGGTGGAAAGCTTGTGTGATACGTTGGGCTGAGTTCACCACACTCTGCAGTTTCTTGCGACCTTGGGCCAAGCAGTTGCCATACCAGGCTGTGATGCAGCTGGATAGGATGCTCTCTAAATAACGCAATTGACAAGTCTATTTGAACAATCGGTGCAGTGTCTCCTCCTTGGCGTGGCTCACTGAGGTTTCCTCGTCAGCCAGGCATCCTGACTGATGAGCACAGTTTAGTTGGCTGCACTGATGTAGCTGTGTTAAGGAGGACAGAATGAACCAGGCCTCAATTTCAATTGCCACATGAAGCTACCTGATAGAAACCTGTTGATGTGCAGATATCGGGTGAGTACAGATCAGGATGGGGTGATTTGACTCCCTCCTTTGTCAAGAGGTCTGGGGACCCCTACTGTCAAACATCCCACTTAAATAGCAGCCACGGGTGCAGGGGGGGGGGGGGGGGGGGGGGGGGGGGGGGGGGGGGGGGTCGGTCGGCTGTTAAATGAGCTTTGTTCCCAGAATCTTAATGCCTCTTCACGAACTCTGTGGATGCACCTTTCTCACGGACGACTCTTTCTTCTTCTCATTGGGACGGCCTGAACAACAACAACCTCTATTTATAACTATATATGGACAGCACGGTAGCACAGTGGTTAGCACTGTTCCTCCAGGGTCCCAGGTTCGATTCCCAACTTGGGTCACTGTCTGTGCGGAGTCTGCACGTTCTCCCCCCGTCTGTGTGGGTTCCCTCCGGGTGCTCCGGTTTCCTCCCACAGTCCAAAGATTTCCAGGTTAGGGCAATTGCACTATAGAAAGCATCCTATCGGGCTGCATCACAGCCTGGTATGGCAACTGCTCGGCCCAGGACCGCAAGAAACTTCAGAGAGTCGTGAATACCGCCCAGTCCATCACACAAACCTGCCTCCCATCCATGGACTCCATCTACACCTCCCGCTGCCGGGGGAAAGCGGGCAGCATAATCAAAGATCCCTCCCACCCGGCTTACTCACTTTTCCAACTTCTTCCATCGGGCAGGAGATTCAGAAGTCTGAGAACACGGACGAACAGACTCAAAAACAGCTTCTTCCCCGCTGTTACCAGACTCCTAAATGACCCTCTTATTGACTGACCTCATTAACACTACAGCCCTGTATGCTTCAACTGATGCCAATGGTTATGTAGTTACATTGTATATCTTGTGTTGCCCTATTATGTATTCTCATGTATTTTCTTGAATTTTGTTTAATTCCCTTTTCTTCCCATGTACTGAATGATCTGTTGAGCAGCTTGCAGAAAAATACTTTTCACTGTACCTCGGTACACGTGACAATAAACAAATCCAATCCAATCCTATGATAAATTGCCCTTAGTGTCCAAAAAGGTTTGGTAGGGTTACTGGGTTACGAGGATACAGAGGAGATGTAGGCTTCAGTAGGGTGCTCTATCCAAGGGCTGGTGCTGACTCTATGGGCCGAATGGCCTCCTGCACTGTAAATTCTACGATAACATAATTAACAGAATAAGACATCCCAATACAATTCACAGGACTGCAATTAGACAGAAATTACAAACAAATCATTGGAGGATTTGACTCGGAGAACCTCTGCAGCAAGCATTGGCAGGAATGTATTTTAAGAAAGAGAGCGTCTTCATGATGTGACCTGTTCAGTTGAGGGAGAACGGCGAGGTTCAGAGGCAAAAAAGAAATCGCATTTTGACTGAAATCAGAAACATCCACAGCTTCTCCAACCCATCCAGATAACTGATGTCCCTCATCTCCGAGACCACTCTGGGAAATCCTCTCTTCATCCTTTCGAAATCCTTCATATACTCCCTAAAGTGACCAGAATCGAACCCAGTACTCCAGTTAAGGCTTTTTACAATTCATTTTACTAGATCGCTGGCATGGCCACCGTTTATTGCTCATCCCTAACTGTGCTGCCTTATTGAGGTGCTGCAGTCCCTGTGGGGTAGGGTACACCCACTCTAGGTGCACACTAATAGGGTGGGTGCTCCAGGATTTTGACCCAGCGACAGTGAAGGAACGGCTGATATATTTCCCAGTCAGGGTGCTGAGTGACTTGGAGGGGAACCTCCAGGTGGCGGGGTTCCCAGGTATCTGCTGCTCTTGTCCTTCTAGATGGTAGCAGTCGTGGGTTTGGAAGGTGTTGCCTAAGGAACCTTGGTGAGTTACTGCAGTGCATCTTGTAGATGGTACACACGGCTGTCACTGTGCGTCGGGGGTGGCGGAAGCGAATGTTTGTGGATGGGGTGCCAATCAAGCCGGCTGCTTTGTCCTGAATGGTGCCGAGCTTCTTGCACGTTGGAAGCTTGACGCCAAACCAATATTTTATAAATGTTCATTGCAAATTTCTATCTTTTGAACCCTATTTATAAAGCCCAGGATATGGGGCGGGATTCTCTGATCCTGAGGCTAAGTGTTGACACGTACGACGGAGTCAACAGGCCCCCAGGATTAATGATCCCGCGCCTCACAGGGGCCGGCACGACACTGGAGTGACTCACGCAGCTCCAGCTGCCAATACTGGCGTCAAACGGGCACCACAGATCTGCACATGCGCGCTGCGGCCGCCACTGCAAACTCGCATATGCACGCTAGGTGCCTTCTCCGCGCCGGCCTAGACGCAATATTTGGAGAGCTACAGGGGCCCGGCGTGGAGTAAAAAAAGCCCCCACCAGGAGAAGCCGGACCGCCAATCGGTAGATGCCGATCGCGGGCCAGGCCACGATGGAGGCCCCCACCCGGGGTGGGATCCCCCCACCCCCCCTCCCCCCACCAGGCGGCCCCCTGCAGGATGAATGCCGATGTCCCGCTGGGTAGGACCACACGTGAATGACGGCGGCGGGACTCGGACTATGTCGGCGGCTACTCGGCCCAACGCACGCGGAGAATCGCCGGGGGAACTGCGCCAGCGCCAATTCTCCAGTCACCGGAGAATTGGCAGACCGGCGTCAGAGTGGCGTCTCAGGAATGCCCCCCCCCCCACCTGCGATTCTGCGACCCGGCCTGGGTTAGCGTGGTTAGCGTGCCTAACCAACTTTAGAGCAGGCTGCTTATTACCGGCAATCACATTTCCTGCCACCCTCGCATTTGGATAAAAGCAAATTACTGCGGATGCTGGAATCTGAAACCAAAGAGAAAATGCTGGAAAATCTCAGCAGGCCTGGCAGCATCTGTAGGGAGAGGAAAGAGCTAACGTTTCGAGTCCGATGACCCTTTGTCAAAGCTAACAGACAGAGAAAGTGGGAGATATTTATACTGTGGAGTGAGAATGAAAGATGAGCCACAGCCACAGAAACCCAGGGAAACCGGGTGCTAATGGCCACAGATACCAAGGGGAAAGAGTGTTAATGGCAGCCCCCAGAGAGAACAAAATGTGTGAAAGGCCAAACAGCAGAGACACTAACATCAGAGAGTAAACTGTGACAGATGTAGATGTGGGGGGAGGGGAAGGGGGAAGCAAAGGGGAAAAAGGTTAAGGAAAGGTGGATAAGATGGAGGGGGTAAAAATATGTCAAGACAAGACAGAAAGAAATGCTAAAAGACTGTAAAATCAAATGGGATGAAAACAAATGGGTCGAGGTGGGGCTGATCATTTGAAGTTGTTGAATTGGATGTTGAGACCGGGAATTCTGTAGCGTGCCTAACCGGATGATGAGATATTGTTCCTCCAGTTTACGCTGAGCTTCACTGGAACATGGGCAAGAACAGGCAATGTGGGCATGGGAGCAGGGTCTTGTGTTAAAATATTTGGAGCGGTTTAATCTCCAGCTTTTTGCAACTATTGTTTATTTTTTAACTTTTAAAATGCAGGGCCAATTTCAAACGACGTTGGCATCACTGCAACAATAGTTCCTTGCAGTGGGGCCAGGAATTGTCTAACCTGCTCGCAAATGTCTCCCTTGGGAAATCTCAACCTCATCTCATCCAAACAGACTCATGTTTGGAGAGGCACCGAATGAAGGACCAGGAAGATGCACATTTCACAGATGGACTTGCCTGGCGTTTCAAATTTGATGGTGCCTCCTAAGGGTGCAGGCTAGTCTGGGCCGTGAGCCTGTACCCTAAACTCCCGACCGTGCTGGCTCCATTGTGGGGAGTCATGCTCAGAGGGGTCATGCGGAGATCTATTAAAGGGCAAGTCCAAAAGGTCCTTCGCATTCCTCCTATCCACTCCATGCCAAAGTGCAGCGCTTTCATGGCCTTGACCCACTATACACTGTATAGAATGAACAAACCCTATAGTCTTAACAATTAACAAACCCTTTCAAAACAATCATTTATTGATAACTTTCCACTTCCTTCAAAAAGACTCATCCTTTTAATACAGGCCAATAAGGGTGTCACTAAACCAGACTTAATGAAGTATCAATAGAAGAAACTGTAAGCAATTGAAACCACTTTATCTTGTGTAAATAAGCATTGTGGAATTAACATAATAGGTCAAAGAACCAGAGTTGTCAGCCAAGCAATGTTTTCCCAGGGTTCAGCTGTTTCAACAGACTAATGGATTTCTGGTCCCTCTTTGCCAAACAGAGTCAGGAGGTGAGATTATAATCAGAACAGAATTTCCAGTGTATTGGAGGAAGGGCTACAGTGCTGGGCTATAGATTATACAGAGACCAGCTTTGAGGGACAGAATTACAAAGTTAATTTGGGTCATTTAAGAATTGGCAGCAACTGAGGAGTGTTGTCCATGCATCGAGAGTGAGTGGAGGAGAAAATAATCATCCCCTAGCTTTAGAAAGATCGATTCAAATGTTTTCACACTCACTCACGTGGCTTTATATTCTATGAGACCTGCAAGGGTATGGTTCTGTTCATCTTCCAGCATATCAACAGGCCTTTAATCATGTTAAATAACTGGGTGGTGCAAAATAATTGGATAATTTGACAGCGAGTGTGGCTGTTGAAATACAAAGACCATTTTTAAAGTTTCTGGTTTGCTGCAAACTGTACTTTAAATAGAAATGTTTGAGATCCAGTCGGAGTTAACAACAGAGGTGGTTGCTAATGGAACATTGCATCATACAATTCGTTCTGCAGCCATTTACCAGGCTGACTGCTAGATACAAGATAAATGGTTTGCTTTGGTCAGTGATGAAGGGGCAATGATTGGAGCTGACCGGGCAAGGAAGCGAAAATCTGCTGTCAAATGGAATTACGGGAGATAGGGTGACAGAGACAGGGAGACCGAGGAACAACAAAAAATCTGAGCAAGAGGAGGACACAGAGAAAAACAATCAAAGAGAGAGAGAGAGAGATGGCGGATTAACAAAACACAGAACATGAACTAGAGAGGGTCAGAAAGAGAGAGACTGCAGCAGGAATCGGGAGGCAGCAGAGACCGAGATTGAGAGAGACAGAGCGGCAGACAAAGAGGTAGACAGAGATGACGAGGCAGAGGCGGGGATAGACAGAGAGAGGCAGACAAAGATACAGACACAGATAGTGGCAGACAGCCAGGTGGATAAATAGAGAGAGAGACAGATAGAGATAGAAAGATACCAAGCAAAAGATGGGGGGACTGATGGAGAGAGAGACAGAGAAGCAGATAGATAGAGATAGAGAGATCAAGCCAAAGATAGAGAGTGAGATATATATATATAGAGAGAGAGAGAGACAGAGAGATAAAGAGAGAGCTAGAGGCAGACAGAGATAGAGGAAAACAGAGAGAAAAGAAAAAGACGTACAGCGGAATTCTCCGTTAGTGGGATCCTCTGCTTCACCGGCAACGCACCCATGTCCACGGGTATCCCGACAGTGCGGGGGTGGCCACAATGAGAATCCCGCTGCTGGCAGGGGCATGCCGCGTCAGAAAATGCAGTTGGCGGACAGGAGAATCTCACCCGTAAAATTTGAGCTGGAGACAGACACACAGAAATAAGCGCGAGCATTTTGCTCTGAAGGAGTGATGCCTCGTCATCGCAATGTGACGGGAAATTGGAAATCCCGCCCCCGAACATGACGGCTCCATTTTCAGCCGGATTGAATTTTGTGCTTATCTTTGGATAGCCAGGTTCCTGGAGAGGTGAAGGTGCCCCTGTGGAATTAACATTAATCTTGTTGTAACTGCCCCATAGTTTGCAAAATATCCATTCAAATTGCCTTGCTTTAGCCCTAGAGCAGGAGGAGAAAGGTGGGACCTCTGGTCTCACAGGGCACTTCTTTTTGCCCCCACTGCCTCATGCACCCAGCTGCCAGGCAGAGTTTTCTGGCGGAGGAGGGTGCATTGTGCAAAGGAAGACGCAAGATGGGTTTGGCCCCCATCGCACATAGAGGCCATGGAAGCCAGTCAACAGAACAGGTGGAGGCCAAAGTTAGGTCAGAAGGTCAGGACAAGATGCTTCAGAAAAGAGGAAGAGAAGAGGCAGGGCATGAAGGTACCATCTTGCGGGAATGACGTGCATGGTCATCCTAGGGCATCCTCTTCAACATGGCGGTGAACCAGCGTGGGAAATGATTGAAGCTAAAGACTGGGATGGTGATTGACACATGGCACGCGGTTCAACAGGAACTTGGGCCACAATCCAGTGACACCCATTCCCTGCAAGTCACTCTCAATTTTTGTACCTCAGGACCTTTCCAGGGATCATCCCAGGGTATACCCCAATCCGCAGCACACAGCTGCAACCAGACTGGAACTAATACCCCCAGACTGAAAATCAGACATTCAGCCGGACATGTTTAGAAGGTCAGGTTTGCAGAATTGGGAATGTTCCAAACATCCCGATTCGCGGATTAAAATATGGGCCAAGGAAACGAACAAAGGGACTGAGAGCTACAGAGTCAGAAAAGGTGAGATAAGTTGCCGAAAGAAGATACAGCAATAAAAGGATTGGTATTTGCTTAGTGTGACCAATGGAGCATTTTAGCAATATTGGCTTCTAAATATTGGGATACGTTAAGGGCTAAAAGCCTGGGGTTATAGTGTGTTTGACCGCAGTGGTCATGTTTTTAGAAAGGATTTTGTTTTGCTGCTACGAGAAACAGCAGGTGAAAATGACCAGAGGAGTGTGGTTTGCCTGGTGAGGTCCCTGGGGTGTTAAAGTGCTTTTGGCAGCATGCAGAGATTGTTTTTCAGCTTGGGGAGATGAGCTCTTTGCTGGGTGGAGCCCAGGAAGGCACTTAGATTTGGAGAAGCTTTGGGAGCAGAGGAGCTGAATTCTAATCTGCCTGACCCAGAGCCCATCAGTCTCTCACAGTCGAACAGTAGGATAGTTACAAAAAGATTAATAATATTACATCTACAGATGCTGAAAGATGCCCTCGTACAAACGGGATATGGCGCTCGACTCATCGATCGACAGTTCCAACGCGCCACAGCAACAAAACGCACCGACCTCCTCAGAAGACAAACACGAGACACAACTGACAGATACCCTTCGTTGTCCAGTACTTCCCTGGTCCGGAGAAACTACAAAACCGTCTTTGCAGCATGTCATCGATGAAGATGAACATCTTGCCAAGGTTATCCCCACACCCCCAATACTTGCCTTCAAACAACCTCAAACAAACTATTGTGTGCAGCAAACTACCCAGTCTTCAGAACAGCGACCATGACACCACACAACCCTGCCAGGGCAATCTCTGCAAGACATGCCAGATCATCGACATGGATACCTCCATTACACGTGAGAACACCACCCACCAGGTACGCGGTACATACTCGTGCGATGCGGCTGACGTTGTCTACCTCATACGCTGCAGGAAAGGATGTCTCGAAGCGTGGTACATTGGCGAGACCATGCAGACGCTGCGACAATCGATGAACAGACATCGCACAACAATCGGCAGACAGAAATGTTCCCTTCCAGTCGGGGAACACTTCATCAGTCAAGGGCATTCAGCCTCTGATCTCCGGGTAAGCGTTCTCCAAGGCGGCCTTCAGGACGTGCGACAACGCAGAATCACCGAGCAGAAACTTATAGCCAAGTTCCGCACACATGAGTACGGCCTCAACCGGGACCTTGGATTCATGTTGCATTACATTCATCTCCAACATCTGGCCTGGGCTTGCGAAATCCTACCACCTGCCTGGATTGAGATAATTCACACCTCTTTAACCTGGGGTTACCCCTATCCCTGGATCTGTAAAGACTTAACTACCTGCAAATGCTCGCATTCAAAGCATTGTCTTGCATCTTTGACTTTGTCTATATATGTTTCTGGAACATACCTCTTCATTCACCTGAGGAAGGAGCAATGCTCCGAAAGCTCGTGTTTGAAACAAACCTGTTGGACTTTAACCTGGCATTGTGAGACTTCTTACTATGCTCACCCCAGTCCAACGCCGGCATCTCCACGTCAATAATATTTAAAGCAGAGCAGACATGTCTGGGGACAAAGAAGAATCTGAAACACACCAGGGGAAACCAAATTTTGGAAGATGTTCAGCCAGAGTCTGAAGAGGTTCTAACAGGAGCAACATCTGTTTTATAAAGCAAGTATTACTCTATCGAGTAAGGAGGCCAAAACTGTACATGGGAGCTGTACACAAAGAGTGAGAAATGGGCAGCCCATCTGATTTTGGTACCGTGGGGCGAGTTCTCATCCAGGAATCCCAGAGTTGCTCAGTTAATATTTTGATAGCAAAATACAGAGCAAGTCAGCTTCAAAAGCTGACAGTGGGCAGCTGATGAACTAAACTGGAAATCAGTCACGTAGATTTTAAACATGTTTAAGTGACCAGCACAATGAGAGCATATGACTCGGTTTATTAATATAATTCTAATTTTAAAGGGTGACGCAAAAATAGCTGCAAAAATGGGGGGGAGGTGAGGGGGTCTGCAAGAGAATCTGTGAGTAGGTTTTATTAAATCCATCAGTTCTTTATAAATGTTTTTATGCTGAGATGGAATCAATGCACACGCTACCAGATGGATTGAAGCTTCACAGTTTGCAGGTGTAGCTTTGAACTCATGACCTTCGCTTCCTTGCCCAGCACAGCAAACATATATTAATGCTGCAGTTCTCTCCCTGCACCTACTTGGTACACTGAGTCTGACTTTCATCCATTTCCATTGCGAATTACTCCCAGAACAGGTCGCTCGTCTGTCACCCGAGGCTTATGGCATTAGGGGCGCCATTCCACCTCCAGCCTGACTGACCAGGAATCTATTGTGCTCTTACCACCAGCCACTGGCGCGTTTGGAAGGATTTTTCAGTCTTTTCGGTTTGGCCGAGTTATGGGCACACCTTTCCCGTCTGTCAGGTTCCAGAATTCCAGAGTTTCTAGCTCAGAGGCGGAACGCACTGCGCCACAAGATCTCTTACATTATTGCACCCTCAGTTACATCTTCAAAGGTTTGTTTTTGAAGAGAAAGATGCAGACAAGCTGCCTGCCGTCGTTTACTGTGGGTGAGATATTGGCACAGTGATTAGCACAGTTGCTTCACAGCACCAAGGACCCAAGTTCAATTCCCGCCTTGGCTCAATGTCTGTGCGGAGTCTGCACGTTCTCCCCGTGTCTGCGTGGGTTTCCTCCGGGTGCTCCGGTTTCCTCCCACAAGTCCCAAAAGACGTGCTTGTTAGGTGAATTGGACATTCTGAATTCTCCCTCTGTGTACCCGAACAGGCGCCGGAATGTGGCGACTAGGGGCTTTTCACAGTAACTTCATTGCAGTGTTAATGTCAGCCTATCTGTGACAATAAAGATTATATTTTTTTTAAAGTTTCAGAAGTAAAAGAGGAGAAAAAGGAAAATGTTTCTTCTATTTTGTTCGACACTTTTTATTAAGCCCGCTGCTGATTTAGTCACCTTAATTTTGCAGCTACTCTCAGTTGGGTTTTTTTTTCAATCTCTTAAAGTGACATCTGAAAAAATGTTGGGTTTTACCCCTGCCTTCCTGTGCCCTTTCAGCCTCTAATCTTTTTCTGCAGCGAGCAACATTTTTACCCTGCCCCATGCCCCTTGTGACTAAGCTGCCGCGGCAAAGATTGGCCAGAATGTACTCGTTAACAAGCCTCGGGTGGCAAATTCATTCCATTGCAACAAGTCCCTTCAATGTGAGAGACAAGAAACACTTACAATGGAGCGACATCTCGCCACACCTGCAACCAGCAACAAATGGCACACCACTTTAAATCAAACACAGTTCCCGTTTCTCCATCACCAATCAGAAAAGAATCACATTGGTTGGAGTCTTGAAAATGAGGCCAGAAAGCAGCAGACAGAGAACTGTTCAACTCACAAATAAACTCTCTGAGCAACAATTGGACTCGCTGACCTCTCACAAACACATTGTATACACCAATATATTGACACAGGCAGAATCACAGACTCCCTCATTCTATAGCTTTGCTCCACCGTTATCCCTTGTCAGGGATGACTTGTCATCGAGGATTTTATCTACAGTTGGACATATACCTAGAGATTTCGATGTATGATCACCCAGCTGGCCAAACTTTCTTTCCCCAATGCCGATATTTTAAAATGAATAAAATAAAACAAATCCAGTATTTTAAATGCGTCTGTGGTTTTCCTTTTTGGTTGCTCACATCCAGGAGATTAACCTTTAATTGCGGAAAATAAAGGCTCTTGGTGTAGGGGGTAACATGTTAGCGTGGATAGATTGGCTGCCGAACAGGGACCAGAGAGTCGGCATAAATGGTTTTTTTCTTCTCATTGGCAGAATGTGACAGGTGGGGTTCCACAGGGGTCTGTTCTGGGTCCTCAACTTTTTACAATTTACATCCATGACTTAGACAAGAGGAGCGAAGGTATGGCAGCTAAACTTTCAGGTGACGCAAAGGCAGGTACGGAGGTATGCTATGAAGAAGACATAAGGAGGTTGCAGACAGATTGAGTGATTGGGCAAAAATCTGGCAGGTGGAATGTAAGGTGGGGAAGTTTGAATTTATTCACTTTGTCAGGTGGAAGATAAAAACGGAGTATCACTGAAACAGAGATTGACTTCAGAATTCTGAGGCATTGAGGGATCTAGGTGCATGGGTCACAAAGGGTTAATCGGCAGGTACAGCAAGTAATTAAGATTAATGGAATACGATACTCTATTACGAGAGGAATTAAAGATAAAAGTGAGGATGTTGTACTTCAGTTATACAGGGCATTGGTGCGACCACATCTTAAATACTGCGTACAGTTTTGGTTTCTTTATTTAAGGAAGGTTCAAAGGAGGGTTCAAAGGAGGTTAAGTAGATTGATACCTGGAATGAGCGGGTTGTCTTATGAGGGAAGGTTGGACAATCCGGGCTTGTTTACACTACAGTTTAAAAGAGTGAAGGGGGGGTTGACTGAAGTCGATAAGATCTTGACAAGGTGGCCGTGGAAATGACGTTTCCTCTTGTGAGTGAACCCAGAACTATAGGGCACTGTTTTAAAATGAAGGGTCACCCTTTTAGGACAGTCTTGAGGAGAATTCTTTCCCTCAGAGGGTTATACCTCTTTGGGACCCTCTACCTCAGAAGGCGATGGTGACGGGGGGTCACTGAATACTTTCAGTGGCGGCAGATAGATTCTTGTCGGGCAAGGGGATGAACAGCTCTTGGAGGTGGGTGGGAACGTCGAACGTGGAACACAAACGGAGCAGTTGTGATATTGTTGGATGGTGGAGCAGGTTCGAGGGGGTTCAATGGGCTAATTCTGCTCCTATTTTGTATGTTTGTTTGTTGGTATTGCTGAAAACTCCAGGGCAATGCTGGGTGGTTGATACCTGTTGACCGATATTCAGTTGGCCCATTGATGTCGAGCTACCCAGTGTTTGAGAGTCCGCTAAACTCAAACTAAGTGAATCACAGCAGTACAGTCTTTGTTTGTTGCAGTTTCCCACCTCACTATCTGGAGTTAGTCCAAATTTGCTACTTCAAGTCAACAGGAGTAAAAATGTATTGACATCGACAGCACAGCCAGGCACTTTGACAACCTCCAGCTCACTTTTATATTCACTCACACACACACACACACACACACACACACACACTCACACACACACACACTCACACACACTCACACACACACACACACACTCACACACACTCACACACACACTCACACACACACACTCACACACACACACTCACACACACACACACACGCACACACACTCACACTCTCACACACACACTCACACACACACACACACACACACTCACACACACACTCACACACACACTCACCAACTCACACACACGCACTCACACACACACACACTCACCAACTCACACACACACACTCACACACACACTCACACACACACTCACTCACTCACACACACACTCACTCACTCACTCACTCACTCACTCACTCACTCACTCACTCACTCACACTCACTCACTCACTCACTCACTCACTCACTCACTCACTCACTCACTCACTCACTCACTCACTCACTCACTCACTCACTCACTCACTCACTCACACACTCACACACACACACACACACACATATATATATAGAGAGAGAAGAGACAGAGTGCCAATATGGTTTGGGGTTTGGTGGGGTTAGGGGTTTGGGGGTTTGGGGGGGTTAGGGGTTGGGGGTTAAGGGTTTGGGGGGTTAGGCGTTTGGGGGTTAGGGGTTTGGGGGGGTTAGGGGTGTGGGGGGTTTGGGGGTTTGGGGGGGTTTTGGGGTTTGGGGGTTTGGGAGGGTAGGGGTTTGGGGGTTAGGGGTTTGGGGGTTTGGGCATTTGGGAGGGTAGGAGTTTGGGGGGTTAGGGGTTTGGGGGGTTAGGAGTTTGGGGGTTTGGGGGGGTTAGGGGTTTGGGGGGTTATGGGTTTGGGGGTTTGGGGGGTTAGGGGTTTGGGAGAGGGTTTGGGGGGTTAGGGGTTTGGGAGGGTTTTGGGGTTTGGGCGTTTGGGAGGGTAGGGGTTTGGGGGTTAGGGGTTTGGGGGGGTTAGGAGTTTGGGGGTTTGGGGGGGTTAGGGGTTGGGGGTTTGGGGGGGGTTAGGGGTTGGGGGTGTTAGGCGTTTGGGGGGTATGGGGTTTTGGGGGTTTTGGGGGGGGTTTGGGAGGGTAGGGGTTTGGGGGGGTTAGGGGTTTGGGGGGGTTTGGGGGGTTATGGGTTTGGGGGTTTGGGGGGTTAGGGGTTTGGGGGGTTAGGAGTTTGGGGGTTTGGGGGGAGTTAGGGGTTTGGGGGGGTTTGGGGGTTATGGGTTTGGGGGTTTGGGGGGTTAGGAGTTTGGGAGGGGGTTTGGGGGGTTAGGGGTTTGGGGGGGTTTTGGGGTTTGGGCGTTTGGGAGGGGTTTGGGGGGTTAGGGGTTTGGGGGGGTTAGGAGTTTGGGGGTTTGGGGGGGTTAGGGGTTGGGGGTTTGGGGGGGTTAGGGGTTGGGGGTTTGGGGGGGTTAGGCGTTTGGGGGGTATGGGGTTTTGGGGGATTTTGGGGGGGTTTGGGAGGGTAGGGGTTTGGGGGGTTTTGGGGTTTGGGGGGTTAGGGATTTGGGGGGTTTGGTGGGGTTCAGGGTTTGGGCAGGGTTACGGTTTTGGGGGGGGTCAGGGATTTGGGAGAGGGGCAGGGGTTTGCGATAGGGGTAGGGGGTTATGGGTTGGGGGGTTGGGGGTGTTGTCAGTGGGAGGCTGCAGCTGGGGACCCATGAGGATGGATGTGGCAGAGAGTGGGGGTAGATTGTGCGGGATGGGTGAGCCTCTGTCACAATAGTGCACGGTTTCCTCGTGAGATTGACAGGCAAATTCCTCCTCTCCTGGCCCAGATAATGTGACCTGAAGTTTAACTAACTCACTCACTCACTCACTCACTCACTCACTCACTCACTCACTCACTCACTCACTCACTCACTCACTCACTCACTCACTCACGCACTCACTCACTCACTCACTCACTCACTCACTCACTCACTCACTCACTCACTCACTCACTCACTCACTCACTCACTCATCTTCCTCTTCCCTAATTCCTCTGCCTTTCCCTCCCCATTCCTGTTCATGCTCCATCATCCCTTCTCCATTCTCCTGTTCAGTTGGGCCGAAGGTTGAGTTTGGAGCTCACATATTGGTAGATGTTTAAATATGGGTTTTGCTCCCTTCCTCCTCACCTCAAGTACGTTGCAGAAAAACAATTGGGGAAAGTGATGAAAGGAGAGGTTGCGAGTGATGCCCAGGACAACTGACCCCAGTGCCGTCTCCACCCAGCTTCCAGTAATTGGAATTAATGAGTGTATTCTAATGTTTTGGAGAACTGTGTTATAGAACATACATACAGTGCAGATGGAGGCCTTCCGGCCCATCGAGTCCACACCAACCCACCCAAGCCCTCACTTCCACCCCATCCCCATAACCCAATAACCCCTCACTACCTTTTTGGCCACTAAGGGTAATTTAGCACGGCCAATCCACCAATTCTCAAAGTGTCTGTCTGACTGAGGATTGAATGTCACTATACAGTGAATGGTAGAACCCTCAAGAATATTGAAAGTCCAAGAGATCTAGCTGAACAGGTCCACAGGTCACTGAAAGGGGCAACATAGGTGGAGAAGGTAGTCAAGAAGGTATACGGCATGCTTGCCTTCATTGGCCAGGGCATTGAGTATAAAAATTGGCAAGTCATGTTGCAGCTGTATAGAACCATAGTTAGGCCACATTTGGAGTATAGTTTTCAATTCTGGTCGCCACACTACCAGAAGGATGTGGAGGCTTTAGAGAGGGTGCAGAAGAGATTTACCAGGATGTTGCCTGGTATGGGGGGCATTACCTATGAGGAGAGGGTGAATAAACTCGGTTGAGGGGTGACCTGCTAGAGGTCTACAAAATTATGAGGGGCATAGACAGAGTGGATAGTCAGAGGCTTTTTCCCAGGGTAGAGGGGTCAATTACTAGGGGGCATAGGTTTAAGATACGAGGGGCAAGGATTAAAGGAAATGAAAAAAATGAAAATCGCTTATTGTCACGAGTAGGCTTCAAATGAAGTTACTGTGAAAAGCCCCTAGTCGCCACATTCCGGCGCCTGTTCAGGGAGGCTGTTACAGGAATCGAACCGTGCTGCTGGCTTGCCTTGGTCTGCTTTCAAAGCCAGCGATTAGCCCTGTGAGCTAAACAGCTAAACAGGAGATGTACAAGGCAAGTTTTTTTTTACACAGAGGGTAGTGGGTGCCTGGAATTCGCTGCTGGAGGAGGTGGTGGAAGCAGGGACGGTAGTGACATTTAAGGGGCATCTTGACAAATACATGAATAGGATGGGAATAGAGGGATACGGACCCAGGAAGTGTAGAAGATTTTAGTTTAGGCGGGCAGCATGGTCAGCACAGGCTTGGAGGGCCGAAGGGCCTGTTCCTGTGCTGTACTTTTCTTTGTTCTTTGTCCAGTCTGATACCCTCGGCCATACACTCTTTCCATCGGGGAAGAGAAAGCAGCCACAGCTCAGTCCCACCTCAGTGCTGCAGACCCACTTAATCACTCCCAAAATTCAATCCAGACCTAAAGACAAAAGCAATCACATCACACACCAGATGCTTTCCACAGAAGTGATTAGACTTTTACAAACATGCGACGGCGAAAATGGAATTTGGCAGTCGTGTGTCTCCGTGTACTGAGCATTCTTAAAAATGGTGCTAGCAATCCTCCCCGAGGAATTGTTCAGAGGACGGCCAGCGACACAGCTGCTTAATATTCTCAAAGAGTCGGCAACGCATCGCAATCAGATTCACCGGTGACAGGCCTGGCCAGCGTGGCGCTTCCAAGTGTGGCGGATAACCTAATTGAAAACACTTTAACATCTTTAATTTGTAGTTTTATCCCCCTAACCTTTTCTGCCCCTGGGACAACAAATCGCAGTTTCTCTCGAACCTCCATGTCTCGGTCTATTAAGGGACAATACACGGGATTGTCACTACACCATGTGCTCTGTGTCAGATTACAAGCAAAGAGCGTTTTATATTGCAGAACGATTCAGGATTTAAAAAAAAAAATTGGATAGATGAGAATGGCAAGTGATTCAGTGAATGTGCTTTGGAATTCTGCCCAAAGTGTGTGAATAATAAAGGATTTATTCTAGCGGAATTTTACTCAATAAGCATATTCACTGACAAGCTCCTAATGTTCAATGTACGAAGCTTTTTTTATATGAAATGCAGGGAAGAGAGATCATTTAACCGCACTGGTTCATACTGCTGTGAAAATATATATCCCCACCTCAGTCTCTAACCTGCTGATAAATGCTGCTAGTTTTACTTGTACTGCTTAGCTGCAGATCTCTCTGCATTCTGCACATTGCTCTCCAATCTGCATTTCCTACCCCCACACCCCAACCCAGTCTGTTCATGTATTCACTGAAAAGCCACTCTGGATTGACCATTCCCACATGGAGGAAGGAAGAATGGGGATGGGACCAGCTAACATTGGGACCACCGCATCATGGCGCATCCTTGTTCAAGTACATCGCACGCTGTTTGTTTGATCGTCCTCTCAAATATCCTCACGGCTAAGGTGCCCATTTCTTTAAATTTAGTCATTTTTATTACTGTCGCAAGTAGGCTTAAATTAACATTGCAATGAAGTTACCGTGAAAAGCCCCTACTCGCCACATTCCTGTGCCTGTTGGGGTACACAGAGGGAGAATTCAGAATGTCCAATTCACCCAACAGCATGTCTTTCGGCATTGGTGGGAGGAAACCGGAGCACCCGGAGGAAACCCACACAGACACGGGGAGAACGTGCAGACTCCGCACAGACAACCCAAGCCGGGAATTGAACCTGGGACCCTGGTGCTGTGAAGCAACTGTGCTAACCACTGTGCTACCGTGTTGGCTAAATATTCCTGACAACTCATTCCTCTGACACAGGGGACGGGATTCTCTGGTTCCGCCAGCTGAGTGTTTCTCGGGCGCGTGCCGTTCGCTGGAGGCTGGATGGCGTCTCCCTGCCGCTCATCGATGGGACTTCCCATGGGAGCCAACCTACACCGCCGGGAATCCCGCGGGAAAAGCGAATCGGACCGGCCGGAGATTTCGACCGGGATCTCTCACCGCCTGTTCTGCACCAGAATCGAATGAAGTCTGTCCTGGGAGATCTGTCCATCTCAGACTGAACAGATTGTCCATGTGAAACCTCATTTAGATTCCGGAGTCGCCATCGCGGAGCATTGCGGAGGTTTGGCGCTACCCTACGGTCTTGTTGGGATGAATGTTATCAGTAGCTGATATAATGATACCTTACCTTTAATGCATTGGCCCTTTAAGACCGGGCTTGGAACCCTGGGGGACTCCGCCTCTAGCTCCGCCCCCAGGAAACGGTATATAAGTTAAGGCTCACTCAGGCCACATGTGATGAGCACACTTCTTGGCTGCTGTACAGTTCTCAGATGATTAAAGCCTTTGAATCATCTATCTTCTCTCCTGTGTCGTGATTGAGGGTATCTCACTTGTTTAACTCCACCAGTAACTGGGGATGGGTTAGAGGGCCGACCATCATCCAGGATGTGTGTAAGCATGGCGCTGTGGACCTGTCAATCCTTTGTCATGAATTTCTCAGTCAAACAATAATTATCGAACAAACAGATTTTTTTTTCGAGATATAGCTGTACTGATCGCTCTCCTGGGCTGTCTGGAGGCTGAGCTTCAATTCTAGGAGAATCTTGGCATTCCTGGCGTGTTGGAATCCTTGTACTATCTCAGGACGCAGGTTAGCGTTCCCCAATTAATGTCGGAGTCTTGGAGCAGACGACAGAAGAGATGTTCACGCCATCGATCGAGGTCCAAAGCCAAATCGGGTCCTGGAGGCCGGGTATCTGACTCCAACACCTCAGTACTTGCTGATTGGCCACTTTGCAGATACGTGAGAGAAATGACAATGAAGGAAACAAAGTTCTGGGAACGCTAAAAGGCGCTGAGGGAGTGTTCCTGTGGGTTATAGCAACAAAAATAAATCTTTAAAACTGTGTATAAATCTGATTTTTAATAGTTTTGTTAACCTTGGTTTAAGTCTTTCGGATACGTTGTAAATCAATAGCTTCCAAATGTTAAGTTTCATTGAGAAACCGTATCCCCCTTGGCAGGTTGGCAAAAATTTCACTTTGAAATAACATTTCCTGATGCCCTGAAGAAGGATTGTACTTTTCAACATGACCATATTCTGGATGCGCAATCAGCACTCAGAGTAGACGTCTGCCCCAGCACTCAGAGCAGGCTGATGGCCCAGCACTCAGAGCAGGCTGATGGCCCAGCACTCAGAGCAGGCTGATGGCCCAGCACTCAGAGCAGGCTGATGCCCCAGCACTCAGAGCAGGCTGATGCCCCAGCACTCAGAGCAGGCTGATGCCCCAGCACTCAGAGCAGGCTGATGGCCCAGCACTCAGAGCAGGCTGATGGCCCAGCACTCAGAGTAGACGTCTGCCCCAGCACTCAGAGCAGGCTGATGGCCCAGCACTCAGAGTAGACCTCTGCCCCAGCACTCAGAGCAGGCTGATGGCCCAGCTCAGAGCAGGCTGATGGCCCAGCACTCAGAGCAGGCTGATGGCCCAGCACTCAGAGCAGGCTGATGCCCCAGCACTCAGAGCAGGCTGATGGCCCAGCTCAGAGCAGGCTGATGGCCCAGCACTCAGAGCAGGCTGATGGCCCAGCTCAGAGCAGGCTGATGGCCCAGCACTCAGAGCAGGCTGATGGCCCAGCACTCAGAGCAGGCTGATGGCCCAGCACTCAGAGCAGGCTGATGGCCCAGCACTCAGAGCAGGCTGATGGCCCAGCTCAGAGCAGGTGAATCGCCCCAGCACTCAGAGCAGGCTGATGGCCCAGCACTCAGAGCAGGCTGATGGCCCAGCACTCAGAGCAGGCTGATGGCCCAGCACTCAGAGCAGGCTGATGGCCCAGCACTCAGAGCAGGCTGATGGCCCAGCTCAGAGCAGGCTGATGGCCCAGCACTCAGAGCAGGCTGATGGCCCAGCACTCAGAGCAGGCTGATGCCCCAGCACTCAGAGCAGGCTGATGGCCCAGCACTCAGAGCAGGCTGATGGCCCAGCACTCAGAGCAGGCTGATGGCCCAGCACTCAGAGCAGGCTGATGGCCCAGCACTCAGAGCAGGCTGATGCCCCAGCACTCAGTCATTTGCTGGACTCAGAGATGCACTTTTTCTAAAAAGATACTTTTAACAGTTAAAACAAAGACACTGACTGAAGATGGCTACCACAGGTCCCCTGATATTTGAACTGCAAGCTGGCCAAGCTTCTGGAAGCTTCCAACAGATGGATAACAACAAAACTGGACTCCAACTCTGTGGAACCTCGCACTTGCCTTTGTCAGGATTTATCCCAAACCAGCATGGATAATAACGTTTCAGACATTCTGGGGGCAATTTTCAGCTTGCGCTAGCCATCAGCGAGAAGGGCAAGATCGTGTTTTCCGATTTCCCATGCTCCTCGCCGCTGACATAATGAGGTTCATGCTCGGAAATGGCGGGAACCTCATTTAAATACAGTGTAATATACTTACCGAGCCCTGCCGCCACATAACCCCCCCCCCCCCCCCCCCCCCCCCCCCCGCTGCCCCTAACTGAATATTAATCGGCAAGGTTTACAACAGGTTTGGAATTGGCAGAGCCATTCCACCAGGGGTCAAAAGGCAACTATTTCTCCCAGGAAGAGAGGGACATGCTCAGGCATCTCCCCTGGCACTGCCCCCTGGCACTGCCCCATGGCACTGCTCGATGGCACTGCCCCATGGCACTGCCCCCTGGCACTGCCCCATTGCACTGCCCCATGGCACTGCCCACTAGCACTGCCCCCTGGCACTGCTCCATGGCACTGCTCCATGGCACTGCCCCTTGGCACTGCCCCCTGGCACTGCTCCATGGCACTGCTCTATGGCACTGCCCCTTGGCACTGCCCCCTGGCACTGCCCCATGGCACTGCCCCTTGGCACTGCTCCATGGCACTGCCCCTTGGCACTGCCCCCTGGCACTGCTCCATGGCACTGCTCCATGGCACTGCCCCTTGGCACTGCCCCCTGGCACTGCCCCATGGCACTGCCCCCTGGCACTGCTCCATGGCACTGCCCCATGGCACTGCCCACTGGCACTGCCCCATGGCACTGCTCCATGGCACTGCTCCATGGCACTGCTCCATTGCACTGCTCCATGGCACTGCCCCATGGCACCTCCCCATGGCACTGCCCCATGGCACTGCCCCATGACACTGCCCCTTGGCACTGCCCCCTGGCACTGCTCCATGGCACTGCCCCATGGCACTGCCCCATGGCACTGCCCCATGGCACTGCTCCATGGCACTGCTCCATTGCACTGCTCCATGGCACTGCCCCATGGCACCTCCCCATGGCACCTCCCCATGGCACTGCTCCATGGCACTGCCCCATGGCACTGCCCCATGGCACTGCTCCATGGCACTGCTCCATGGCACTGCTCCATGGCACTGCTCCATGGCACTGCCCGATGGCACTGCCCCCTGGCACTGCCCCATGGCACTGCTCCATGGCACTGCTCCATGGCACTGCTCCATGGCACTGCCCCATGGCACTGCCCCATGGCACTGCCCCATGGCACTGCCCCATGGCACTGCTCCATGGCACTGCCCCATGGCACTGCTCCATGGCACTGCTCCATGGCACTGCCCCATGGCACTGCCCCCTGGCACTGCCCCATGGCACCTCCCCATGGCACCTCCCCATGGCACTGCCCGATGGCACTGCTCCATGGCACTGCTCCATGGCACTGCCCGATGGCACTGCCCCATGGCACTGCTCCATGGCACTGCTCCATGGTACTGCTCCATGGCACTTCTCCATGGCACTGCCCCATGGCACCTCCCCATGGCACCTCCCCATGGCACTGCCCGATGGCACTGCCCCCTGGCACTGCCCCATGGTACTGCTCCATGGCACTGCCCCATGGCACTGCCTGCACCCTGGCACTGCCCCATGGCACTGCCCCATGGCACTGCTCCATGACACTGCTCCATGGCACTGCCCCCTGGCACTGCCCCATGGCACTGCCCCATGGCACTGCCCCATGACACTGCTCCATGGCACTGCCCCCTGGCACTGCCTCCTGGCACTGCCCCATGGCACTGCCCATGACACTGCTTCATGGCACTGCCCCATGACACTGCTTCATGGCACTGCCCCCTGGCACTGCCCCCTGGCTCTGCCCCCGGCACTGCCCCCTGGCACTGCCCCCGGCACTGCCCCCTGGCACTGCTCCATGGCACTGCCCCCTGGCACTGCTCCATGTCACTGCCCCCTGGCACTGCCCCATGGCACTGCCCCATGGCACTGCCCCATGGCACTGCTCCATGGCACTGCCCCATGGCACTGCCCCCTGGCACTGCCCCCTGGCACTGCTCCATGGCACTGCCCCATGGCACTGCCCCCTGGCACTGCTCCATGGCACTGCCCCATGGCACTGCCCACTGGCACTGCCCCATGGCACTGCCGCATGGCACTGCTCCATGGCACTGCCCCCTGGCACTGCCCCATGGCACTGCCCCCTGGCACTGCCCCATGGCACTGCCCCATGGCATTGCCCCATGGCACTGCCACATGGCACTGCTCCATGTCACTGCTCCATGGCACTGCCCCATGGCACTGCCCCATGGCACTGCCCCTGGTACTGCCCCCTGGCACTGCCCCCTGGCACTGCCCCATGGCACTGCTCCATGACACTGCCCCATGGCACTGCCCCATGGCACTGCCCCATGGCACTGCCCCGGCACTGCCCCCTGGCACTGCCCCATGGCACTGCTCCATGACACTGCCCCGGCACTGCCCCCTGGCACTGCCCCATGGCACTGCTCCCTGGCACTGCCCCATGACACTGCCCCGGCACTGCCCCCTGGCACTGCCCCATGGCACTGCCCCATGGCACTGCCCCATGGCACTGCCCCATGGCACTGCCCCATGTCACTGCCACATGGCACTGCTCCATGGCACTGCCCCCTGGCACTGCCCCATGGCATTGCCCCATGGCACTGCCTCCTGGCACTGCCCCATGGCACTGCCCCATGGCACTGCCCCATGGCACTGCTCCAAGACACTGCTTCATGGCACTGCCCCCTGGCACTGCCCCATGGCACTGCCCCATGACACTGCCCATTGTGGGTGGGTTTCATGTTATATTTTCTGGGGGTTGGGGCTCCGTCCCAATGCTTGTTGCGGGGAGGGGGTGAGAACCCCAATGCTGATGGTGATCGGGGGGTGGGGGTCCGATGCTGGTGATGGTGGGAGGCAGGAAGAAGTTCCCTGATATTGATGCGGGTGGGGGCTCGGGCACTGATCCTGGTGGGTGTAGGATGCTTATGGGCGGGTGTAAGGGGTGCCTGGTGTTAATGGGGGGGGGGGGGGGTGTCGGGGGGGATGCGGTTTATTTTCTGTGGTGGTCAGGGCACCATTTGTAAACCACCCATACCCCTCCACGGATCTCCGTGGATACTGCATTGCCGCCTCCCTCAGGCCCCACCCTGCCACAGTGATGGTTTAACCCACTCCCAGAGAGGCTCAGAACCTGGGCAGGGCTGGGCAGTGGCAGAGATACAGGCCGAGGTTCAGTCAGAGCCTGGCACCATGCAAGGATAAGGTGGTGAATCTCGCCCACCTTCTGCTGGGCCGCCACGGAAGCTGATTAGGCACGGGAGGCGGTGGGGTGGGGGGGGGGGGCACAGGAGAGGGGGGAGGGCACGGGGGACGTGGAAAGGCATGGGAGAGGGGGGCACGGGAGAGGGGAGGGGGTCAATAGTGAACAAAGACCCCCATGTGACTCTACTGTATGTTGATGTATTTTGACTGTGGAAGGTGGTTGTTAACATGAATAGACACCAATTGTTTTCCGCCGTGTCGAGGCCCAGTCGCCACATGACTGGTGATGTCTGAAAACAGACAGGAGCAGACAAATCAGCAGCCAAAGCTTGTCCGTCTCACCCCCCGCCCCCCAATCCCCCACCACCGCCCCCCCCCCACAAACAGCTTCCACCCACCTCCCCCTCTCTTTCTCAAATAACTGGATTCCTCACTGATATCGCAGGGCATGGAAAACTGAAGAATTGAATTTCGAAAGCAGCATTTCCAGCTGAGAGAAATCAAGGGGCTAAGATTTTAATACAGTCGGAGTCACAGCCACAGTCACACCCGGAGCCACAGCCACAGCCACAGTCACAGCCACAGTCACACCCGGAGCCACAGCCACAGCCACAGTCACAGCCACAGTCACACCCGTAGCCACAGCCACAGTCACAGCCACAGTCACACCCGGAGCCACAGCCACAGTCACAGCCACAGTCACACCCGGAGCCACAGCCACAGTCACAGCCACAGTCACACCCGGAGCCACAGCCACAGCCACAGTCACAGCCACAGTCACACCCGGAGCCACAGCCACAGTCACAGTCACACCCAGAGCCACAGCCACAGCCACGGCCACAGCCACAGCCACAGTCACAGCCACAGCCACAGCCACAGTCACAGTCACAGTCACAGCCACAGTCACAGCCACAGCCACAGTCACAGTCACAGCCACAGCCACAGTCACAGTCACAGTCACAGTCACAGTCACAGCCACAGTCACAGCCACAGCCACAGTCACAGCCACAGCCACAGTCACAGCCACAGCCACAGCCACAGTCACAGTCACAGTCACAGCCACAGTCACAGTCAGTCACAGTCACAGCCACAGTCACAGTCACAGCCACAGTCACAGCCACAGCCACAGTCACAGTCACAGCCACAGTCACAGTCACAGCCACAGTCACAGTCACAGCCACAGCCACAGTCACAGTCACAGCCACAGTCACAGCCACAGCCACAGCCACAGTCACAGCCACAGTCACAGCCACAGTCACAGTCACAGCCACAGCCACAGTCACAGTCACAGCCACAGTCACAGCCACAGCCACAGCCACAGTCACAGCCACAGTCACAGTCACAGCCACAGTCACAGCCACAGCCACAGCCACAGTCACAGCCACAGTCACAGTCACAGCCACAGTCACAGTCACAGCCACAGTCACAGCCACAGTCAGTCACAGTCACAGCCACAGTCAGCCACAGTCAGCCACAGTCACAGTCACAGCCACAGCCACAGCCATAGTCACAGCCACAGCCACAGCCACAGCCACAGCCACAGCCACAGCCACAGCCACCACACAGCCACAGCCACAGCCACAGCCACAGCCACCACACAGCCACAGCCACAGCCACAGCCACAGCCACAGCCACAGCCACAGCCACAGCCACAGTCACAGCCACAGTCACAGTCACAGTCACAGTCACAGCCACAGTCACAGCCACAGTCAGTCACAGTCACAGCCACAGCCATAGTCACAGCCACAGTCACAGTCACAGTCACAGTCACAGCTACAGCCACAGTCACAGCCACAGCCACAGTCACAGCCACCACACAGCCACAGCCACAGTCAGTCACAGTCACAGCCACAGCCACAGTCACAGTCACAGTCAGTCACAGCCACAGCTACAGTCACAGTCACAGTCACAGCCACCACACAGCCACAGCCACAGCCACAGCCATAGTCACAGCCACAGTCACAGTCACAGTCACAGTCACAGCTACAGCCACAGTCACAGCCACAGCCACAGTCACAGCCACCACACAGCCACAGCCACAGCCACAGTCAGTCACAGTCACAGCCACAGCCACAGTCACAGTCACAGTCACAGCCACAGCCACAGTCAGTCACAGCCACAGCCACAGTCACAGCCACAGTCACAGTCACAGTCACACCCGGGGCCACAGCCACAGTCACAGTCACAGTCACAGTCAGTCACAGCCACAGCCACAGTCACAGCCACAGCCACAGTCACAGCCACAGCCACAGTCACAGCCACAGTCAGTCACAGCCACAGCCACAGTCACAGTCAGTCACAGCCACAGTCAGTCACAGCCACAGCTACAGTCACAGCCACAGTCACAGCCACAGCAACAGCCACAGTCACAGTCACAGTCACTGCCACAGCCACAGTCACAGTCACAGCCACAGCCACAGCCACAGTCACAGCCACAGTCACAGCCACAGTCACAGTCACAGCCACAGCCACAGCCACAGCCACAGCCACAGCCACAGCCACAGTCACAGTCACAGTCACAGTCACAGCCACAGTCACAGTCACTGCCACAGCCACAGCCACAGTCACAGTCACAGTCACAGCCACAGTCACAGTCACTGCCACAGCCACAGCCACAGCCACAGCCACAGCCACAGTCACAGCCACAGTCACAGTCACAGTCACAGCCACAGTCACAGTCACAGTCACAGTCACAGCCACAGTCACAGCCACAGTCACAGCCACAGCAACAGCCACAGTCACAGTCACAGTCACTGCCACAGCCACAGTCACAGTCACAGCCACAGCCACAGTCACAGCCACAGTCACTGCCACAGCCACAGCCACAGTCACAGCCACAGTCACAGCCACAGCCACAGCCACAGCCACAGTCACAGTCACAGTCACAGCCACAGTCACAGTCACAGCCACAGTCAGTCACAGCCACAGTCACAGCCACAGTCACAGCCACAGTCACAGTCACAGCCACAGCCACAGTCACAGTCAGCCACAGCCACAGTCACAGTCACAGTCACAGTCACAGCCACAGCCACAGCCACAGTCACAGTCACAGTCAGCCACAGTCACAGCCACAGTCACAGTCACAGCCACAGTCAGTCACAGTCACAGCCACAGTCACAGTCACAGTCACAGCCACAGTCACAGCCACAGTCACAGCCACAGCAACAGCCACAGTCACAGTCACAGCCACAGTCACAGCCACAGTCACAGCCACAGCCACAGCCACAGTCACAGTCACAGCCACAGTCACAGCCACAGTCACAGCCACAGCCACAGCCACAGCCACAGTCACAGCCACAGTCACAGTCACAGTCACAGCCACAGTCACAGTCACAGTCACAGCCACAGTCACAGCCACAGTCACAGCCACAGCCACAGCCACAGTCACAGTCACAGTC
>NC_052172.1:22667351-22739851 GCF_902713615.1 Scyliorhinus canicula
ACTCCCTCCCCCCCCCCCACACGCCCCCCGCCCTGCAATCCAATTGTGCATTGAGTAAATAACTGCTGAGAGAAATTAATCCTGAGATTTGCAACTGTGAGAAACTCCCGACCTCCTGTCTTTGTTGTGAACATTCAGTTAGATATGACTGGCTTTTTTACTATTTATATTTTTTAATAGGTTCAATTTGGAGTACTTGCAGTTTAATGTGATGGATACAAGAAATGATCATATTTTATATTTTTTGCAGTAATGTTACTGAACCCTCCCTTTGGTGGCGATATTCCTGCGGATACAGAAGATAAAGTATGAGTTCAGGGGCTCTTCGAGGGGGGGGGGGGTTGAGAAAAGGTGGGGGATGTTTGTTACTGTGTTTGAGGGGCTGTTCATCGCAGGGGGAGGGGGTGAAAAAGGGGAAAAATCTGTACAGGCTGTGTAGTTGATTGTTGGGAAGTATGTTTCCCAGGGTGTTCTTTCGCTGTAACCTGTTTTGATACATGTTTGTAATAAAATACATTTCAAATTTTTTAAAATTAAAACTTGTGTTAAGATGGATTCAGACAGTATACTGCTCGAGTGGTTGTAAAAGTGAGGTCATCATTGATTTGCAGATTAAGTGTTCTGCTATTAGATCTTGAGAACTATTTACTTGTTTACAGATAGCTGGCTAATGGAATATTGCTTACGTCTGAAGGACCCCTGGGGTGTACATAATTTATGAGTCAAGGGACATCTTGGAGGCAGAGACAAAACAATGCCTAATGCTTTGGGCACAGATGATGAAGTTAATAGGAGGAGCCAGGTCTGTCTGAAAAGGCAGTTGTTTCTAGAAAATTCATCTGAACAGAGGTGTTTCAGTTCGGTCCTGAAAGGTTTCTCTCCAAAGATTCTGCAGAGAGGAAACCAAGTAGAAACCTGGGCTGGGATTCTCTGTTGCGAGTCCAGCCCGGTACCGCTGCTAATGAGGACGGAGAAATTGACCACACTGTTCGCTAGCTGCTGTATTCTCAACTCCCGCCGCTTGCCAATAGAATGAAGTCACCCCACGCCGCGGGGAAACCCATGAGCGAGGGTGCACTGCTGGTGGGACCACAGAATCCTGTCGCCAGGGAATAGCAGACAATTTTGACCTGATTGCTAACTTTATTCATGAGTGATATTTGACATCTGTTGGCTTGCTTAATTGGAATATAGTAGCAGGCTTAGTAAGTATGAGGCGGTTTGTGGTGTAATCAAACAGCTGGCACAAGCTTGATCGACTGAATAATTTCCCTCTTGTGCTCTGTCATTCGGCGATTGTGTGATCTGCTGGATCTGCATCCACAGATTGGCTGCCTTCGTTGCTCCTGATTTAATTCAGGTTTCAGAGTCAGCCCCCCCTCACTGTCACAATTACTGAATTACTGGCTCTCAGAGGCACGGGGGGAGGGAGGGAGGGGGATTCCCGCTTCCTTTCTCGATCAGCGACGCTGACATTAAAATTAATCCTTTGCTTCAAAATAGGTTTGTTTATTGTGACAATTCACAGAACCAGGTGTTCAGACCAGCAAAGGGAGTTAGAACCTTTTATGAAATGGATGCAGTGGGAGCCACTCAGTATAATGCTGTTGTTCTGATTATCTGAATTGAGAGTGATTTATTTGATAAGAACTTGCTAAAAGCCGGTGATTATGCCCGGGCAAAGCTCCTCGATGAATCTTGTGTGGTTCCATAAAGAATACTCTAATTTTAATGAACATAATAACTCAGCAGAAATAGGATGCAAATGTCTTTATGTCCAACGGATCACATTCACACACCAGCTTTATGGGGCTAATAGTCATCATCATTTAGATTATTATGTAGAGACAGCGTTGAAACACTTCAAAACAATTGAGGGGTGGTTAATGGACGGGTCCCAGACTCGACACAGATCCTGGTGACAGCAAAGTGACACCTCAGTAGAACCAATCACCTCAAGGCAAAAATTCTATTTGTGTCACGTTTGAAGCCCTACAAACCTGATCTTGGCTCAATCGGTCGAGCTCTGACCTCAGTAACAGAATGGCGTCTTCAAGCTTTATCCCCAGACTCGGTGGTGAAATCTCGGCTGACGGTTCAGAGAGAGTGCCGCGTTGTTAAACATTCCGGCATTGAGCACACACTTTCCTCCCCAGCTCCAATCCTGGAAAACTATTTATAGGGCCGGATTTAACGGAAATGAAGTGGAGTCCCGAGTTGAGTGCATTTAGCTGGGTGTTTCCCACACTTCGCCATCTTCGGGGACTGTGTTTTATTTCGGGGCCTGGGAGTGGAACGCGCTGCCAAAGCTGTACCTAGTCCCATTGGCGAGAGGTCATCCTCAGCGCGGGAGAGATCGGACCTTCTAACATGGCCCCCGGACACCCAAAACGCCCTGATAAGGAGGTGATCGAACACTCCCACATCCCACCTAATAAGATCAAGGCACCCACGGACCCAATCCCCAGCGTGGGTAAAATGCCACCTGGGCACCTTGGCACTACCAGCCTGGAACCCTGGATGACAGCTCCCAAGTGCCAGTACGCGTGGTCCCTGTTTGCGTAGACCAGTACTAACTGATGTTTGCTCGGGGTCTCCAAGGCAAGGGGATTTGATCCAACGTCTTGGGTTAGGGGCTGGTCTAGCACAGTGGGCTAAGACAGCTGGCTTGTAATGCAGAACAAGGCCAGCAGCGCGGGTTCAATTTCTGTACCGGCCTCCCCGAACAGGTGTCGGAATGTGGTGACTAGGGGCTTTTCACAGTAACTTCAATGAAGCCTTGTGATAATAAGCGATTGTTATTATTATTATTAACTTTGGCTAGTGCATATCAAAGTGTACCTGACTGCAATACTTTAATGTGCAGAATAGCCGGATCTGGGTCCTGCCCAAAGATCTCGACGCCTGGCAAGATCCCATTACATCTCACGAGGCGTAGCGAGCCAGGTGTATCCTGGAAAAGAGCCTCTCCCGGGACCTCCCAGCTGCATCACATCCCAATTCCGGATGGACCGTGCGGTAGATCATGCCCATTGTCTTTGGGGAGTCGATTATAAGGGGTCATCAGTTTGAAATATTGACTGACCAAGTAGAAAGACTATGGAAAATGTTTATACCGGCAGAGTTTTGGGAGCAAGGAATGCTATCCCACAGCAAAGGCCAAGGTAGATACTTTGCTTCAATAAATAATTGAAGCTGAGGAAGATACAGAATATGGGGAGAGAGTGGGGAGTGAGATTCATTTGGGAGTGATGCAAGGCAATGGGAGAGAGTGGGGAGTGGGATTAGTTTGGGAGTGATACAAGGCAATGGGAGAGAGTGGGGAGTGGGATTAGTTTGGGAGTGATGCCAGGCAATGGGAGAGAGAGTGGGGAGTGGGATTAGTTTGGGAGTGATGCCAGGCAATGGGAGAGAGTGGGGAGTGGGATTAGTTTGGGAGTGATACAAGGCAATGGGGAGAGAGTGGGGAGTGGGATTAGTTTGGGAGTGATGCCAGGCAATGGGAGAGAGTGGGGAGTGGGATTAGTTTGGGAGTGATGCAAGGCAATGGGAGAGAGTGGGGAGTGGGATTAGTTTGGGAGTGATGCCAGGCAATGGGAGAGAGTGGGGAGTGGGATTAGTTTGGGAGTGATGCCAGGCAATGGGAGAGAGTGTGGGGAGTGAGATTAGTTTGGGAGTGATACAAGACAATGGGGAGAGAGTGGGGGAGTGGGATTAGTTTGGGAGTGATGCAAGGCAATGGAGAGAGTGTGGGGAGTGAGATTAGTTTGGGAGTGATGCAAGGCAATGGGAGAGGGTGGGGAGTGGGATTAGTTTGGGAGTGATGCAAGGCAATGGGAGAGGGTGGGGAGTGGGATTAGTTTGGGAGTGATACAAGGCAATGGGGAGAGAGTGGGGGAGTGGGATTAGTTTGGGAGTGATGCCAGGCAATGGGGAGAGAGTGGGGAGTGGGATTAGTTTGGGTATTAAACTGGGCTATTGGGAGAGAGCGGGGCAGTGGGATTGTTTTTGGATTGATACTGGGCTATTGGGAGAGAGCGGGGCAGTGGGATTAGTCTGGGATTGATACTGGGCTATTGGGAGAGAGCAGGGCAGTGGGATTGTTTTTGGATTGATACTGGGCTATTGGGAGAGAGCGGGGCAGTGGGATTGTTTTTGGATTGATACTGGGTTATTGGCAGAGAGTGAGGCAAGTGGAATAGTTTGCTGTACGCCAGGGATGTAGGTTTTGGGGATTGTGAGGTATAAAATGCTATTATGTAAATTATTTAACTTCTGAACCCTTAATTTAGAACAATCCCAACTCTATATGTATCTGACATAACAAGGTGTGAACAACCTGTATTTATGAATCATGTAGAATTTATAAAGCAAGATGTTATGTATATTTAACAAAGGCAGTGAAGACAGAGCAGAAAGCTATATTCCCCCGAATTGCCGTATTCCTCAGGTGCTGCCAGTAGAGGTGAAGATGTCTTTCTCCTGTCTCTGAGCTGCTGATACATTGGGCTGGGTCTCAGAAGAATTTGAGCACAGAAGCGATGGTAAACTGTGCCAACGAGGGGGTTTTAAGTTATCGATTTTTATTCCTAATTCCGACTTTTTCATTCCTTATTAGGGAATAGTTGGAATCACCTGGTCACGTTGAGGGTGAGGATTGTTGAGTGCACCCTCCCACTGTAACTAGACTGAGAGAAATCCCTCAACACCCAGATCTTGGGTAGATTTCCTGTTACACCCTCTTATTAAAAATCCAACCAACCATAAACTATTCATATCGACATATTAACCTATTCTCACAGATGCAGAATCAATTAAGGACACATTAGCAGTAATTTCCCGAAATAATATCAGATAAAAATGTATTTATAAACATTGTTGTTCTGTCCTACAGATATGGTTCATTAATAAGAATATTAGCAAACCGAAGCCTAATTCAAAGGCACAATGGTTCTTGTTTAAAGAGAAGGTTGGGGGGGGGGGGGGGGAGGGGGGGTGTACCTTCTAAAATGGTTGGTCCCTCTAGACCCCCCCATCAGAGACCCCCACCAGACCCCAATCAGAGATTCTCCATTTGACCCCCTCATCAGGAACCCCCCGTATCAGAGAACTCCCATAGCAGAGAACCCTACCCTACCCCCACCCATCAGTCTCCCCTGCCTACAAGCAGTCCCAGCAGAAACAATGAAAAAAAAAATCACTTTTTTCACTCACCCGTCCTTTACATCTGCTGCCTCAGACAGATGTCCAGAACGTAGCAGGCTGCTGCTTCCTAGGAATCCCAAATCACATCACAGGGTTTTACACCCCTCAGATCCTTTCACCTGCAAGGCTTCCATTCACTTCAAAGAGAAGTAGCTTTTAGTACGCTGCAGTTGACAGCTTCCAGGCAGCTAGGGATGTGGATTGTTTGTTTTACAACCTTGTTTCAAACATGGACAAAAGAGCTGAACTCCAGGGATGAGGTGAGAGTAACTGCCTTTGTGTGGTATCAAGGAGCCTGAGCAAAACTGGAATCAGGGGGAAAACTCCCCACTGGTTGTTGGAGGCCAATCATCTCAGTCCCGGGCTATCAATGCAGAATTTCCTCAGTGTAGCGTCCTAGGCCCAACCATCCTCAGCTGATTCATCAAT
Source organism: Scyliorhinus canicula (assembly GCF_902713615.1). NCBI lineage: Eukaryota > Metazoa > Chordata > Chondrichthyes > Carcharhiniformes > Scyliorhinidae > Scyliorhinus > Scyliorhinus canicula. The sequence continues at coordinate 22,672,986 of NC_052172.1, forward strand.
GAACTTCCTTCCAACATAAGGTCAGAAGTGGGGATATTTGCAGATGATTGCACAATGTTCAACACCATTCGTGACTCCTCAGGTAATGAAGCAATGTCCAAATGCAGCAAGACCTGGACAATATCCAGGCTTGGGCTGACAAGTGGCAAGTTACATTTGCACCACATAAGTGCCAGGCAATGAGCATCTCCTACAAGAGAGAATCCCAACCATCTCCCCTTAATATTCAATGGCATTATTATCATTGAATCTCCCACTTTCAATTTCTAGGGGGTGGGGAGGGTGGGGAGGGGGGGGGGGGGGGGGGGGGGGGGGGGGACGGACGGACTCCATTGACCAGATGTTGAATTGGACTAGCCATATAAATACTGTGACTACATGAACAGGTCAGTGGCTGGGAATCCTGTTGCAAACAGCGCACCCCCGACTCCCCAAAGCCTGTCCATCATCTACAAGTCAGGAGTGTGATGGAATACTCTACACTTGCCTGGCTGAGTGCAGCTCCAACAACACTCAAGAAGCTCAACACCATCCAGGATAAAACAGCCCACGATTGACACACTATCCACCGCCTTCAGCATCTATCCCATCAACAACGGCACACAGAGGCAGCCACCACGTGTACCATCTAATAGATGCACTAAGGAACTCACCAAGGTTATGGTGAGCGGACGGGTGAACGGAGCTGAGTCCACAAAAGTATGAGCCATGATCTTATTGAATGGCGGTGCAGGCTCGAGGGGCCAGATTGCCTACCCCTGCTCCTAGTTCTTATGTTCCTTCGACAGCGTTTTCCCAACTCTTGAGCATTAACATCTAGAAGTAAAAGAGCAGCAGATACCTGGGAAGCCCCACCACCTGGAGGTTCCCCTCCAAGTCACTCACCACCCTGACTGGGAAATATATCGGCCGTTCCTTCACTGTCGCTGGGGCAACATCCTGGAAATCCCTCCCTAACAGCACGGTGGGTGTACCTACGCCACATAGACTAGAGCGGTTCAAGGAGGCAATTAGGGGTGGGCAATAAATGGGGACCTAGCCAGCAAAGCCCACACCTATAAAATAATTTTAAAAACTGTGCTAACCTGAGACCACGCCGAAGGTAGTCGAATGCAATGTTTAAAATTAGGGACTTTACAGGTCACGCTGTTGCAGACTGCAAAACCCGCCAAACCCACCCAACAGACGCCAGGGAAATAATTACACCGGCTGACAAGAACAGTCTGTATTTAAAATGCCATTCTGTAATGGAAACTAACTGATCATAGTTGATCAAAGCCATGAGATTCCGCTGACCATTGTCACGCGTATCGGGACTGGAATTCTGATTCCTTTTATATTTTATTTCAGATCCTTATTGGGCGCTTGCACTTTTGGGAGGGGGTTTGGGAGGTGATAGGAGATAGAGGGGATGGTCGATGGGGTGGCACCCACACAAAGGGTCTTTGAAACACCAAATGGCTCAAATCAAATTGAAACATCATAGCCAAGTATCTGGCACCACCTAGCCACGCTAATTATTTTACCTTTTCATCAGTTCCTTACGGGACTGATGTTGACTGATTGTCACTGGGAGTGACAAATTCCATCAGGTACTCCAAGTGGAAGATGCTTCAGAACCTCTCCACATTTGACAAATGCTAAATCGTTGTCAAAGATGTCTCAATTCCTGGTCTCCTGACACTAATCTCCCTCACTGCGTATGCCAGAGGCATCAGGAGATAACAAGTGATACTTTGGTTGTAGTTATAAAGCTGTAATCCAATCAATGGCTGCACACCACAGTTGCTGTGTTCAGGCCAAGGAGCTTTTAAGGTCATTTGATGCTCAAGACTGGGTTTTACTATTCCTCTCATCTGGTCTGAAGCAATGTTGTTTCTGTAACAGATTTCCCAACAAGCCAGTTGTGATGATTCAAGAGATAGTTTCAGAGTGACATTAGAACATTATATGATGTAAACTCCACCTCCAAAATGGACTTCAGTGCTTCTAATGATATAAATAGGTACATGCTGAAAACAATTATAACTCTCCATGGAATACACTCATTTTCTTCCACTTCTACTCTGGGTATGAATGCACGCTCTTCAATCTCTGAAAGCAACAATGCTACAACTAACCCTTCACAATGTACTCTGGTGACTCAAAGGTTCTATCCTACGCTGCGATCATACTGCTCCTTAACTCCAGGAATTGGCATCAAACAACCTGATAATCAGTTCCCCCACTCCACTAGTCACTTTTCACCACAGTTCGCGTCTCGCCTGCCCTGCCCCTGCCACACCCAATGCTGCACCCCCCCCCCCCCCCCCCCCCCCAGCTCTCGGTCAATCACAGTCACCTGTACTGTCAACCTGGCCTTTCTGGGATGCCATTTAGCATGGCCAATCCACCTAACCTGCACATCTTTGGACTGTGGGAGGAAACCAGAGCACCCGGAGGAAACCCACGCAAACACGGGGGAGAAAATGCAAACTGCAGACTGTCACCTGAGGCTGGAATTGAACTCGAGTCCCTGGAGCTGTGAGGCAGCAGTGCTAACCACTGTGCCACCCTGCCGCCCACAGAGAAGGAGGAATATTTTGAGCATTTGGGCTTTAGAGGAACTTTAGACGCTCGAGAGGAATCACGGTTGGAGCTTGAATGATGTTATAACCCTCAGGAGAGCTCCCCGTAGAGAGCCAGCTCCCCCATTGAGGGGTGGAGGCCCAACAGGGACCTCAATAGTTCATGGAGATAAAAACCAACCCAGGAAGGAGCCGGCATCTCAGGGTAGTCCCGGTTGGGGCTTTTTCTTGCATATCTGAGGGCAAGTAGGAAATAAAGTATTTTTGACTCTCCTTTTCGGGACTCCTGATTGACTACAGTAAATAACATGGAGATGATAGAGTTTGTGATGGAGAGGGAAATTACATCGCGGATGCGAGGTAATCGACCGTTATATGGAAGGTATGTCACGAGTCAAAACCTTGTAATTCATCAATGATTCTGCTGAGAAATACCTTTTGCTTATGAATAAAAATATCCTTCATCTTCTCACATGCCATTTACACTGCATCCGATTTAAATGTTTCTGATGCGGAAAATGTAACGTAAACAGCAATTGATTTCTTTGAAGGGTGGCAGAGTCCCTCATGATGCCAATGTGTACAGACAGATTGAGCGCTGAACGGTTTGGTGGAACATCACTGATCTCAGTGATCTCTGGCCAATCCTTCTCTAAACACATTCCACCCCAGGGATTTAGGGCATTGAGCTGCTAACATTCAGCCAGAGGCTTCTGTACATCGTGCTTCATTTATTTATTGCTTTACATTCATCTTTTAGTCCGAACCCTTTTTCCTCTTAATTCTTTCATGGAACGTGAGTCTGTCCCTAATTGCCCAGGCACTGAGTGACTCACGCGGCCGTTTTAGAAGGGCCATTAAGTGTCCACCCTGTCGCTGTGGGTCTGGTGTCACAGACCGGGTAAGGACGGCAGATTCCCTTCCCTAAAGGGGACATGAGTGAACCAGATGGGTTTTTACGACAATCGTCAATGGTCGTCATCAGACTTTTAATTCCAGATTTGTCCGTTTCATTTAAATCGGTATTTGAACCTGTGCCCTCAAAGCATTAACCTGGGCCCCTGAATTACCAGTCCAGTAACATCCAGGCTCTGCCGTCATGCCTTTGACCCTTAGAGTTAGAGGTCATAATAAGTGAGAGTCTCTTGCCTATTCTGTTGGGGGAAGTTTGTGACACTAAATTGAGGTGGTGTATGGTTTTACATATACCTGTAATGACATTGCTGAGGAAAATAAGAGATTTCATCCATCGGAAGTCCCATTGTCTAAGGGATGACAGGAGTGAGGAAGGAGATGGATTGTTTACGCTGCCTGATAATAGGTCCTGTGTATCTAATAACAAACCGTGATGTTACCCCCCCCCCGCCCCAGTTTTCTGCTTCATCATCAGACATTTCCAAAGCGAAACCTGTGCATGAATAGGTTTACCATGTTCTGATAATGAGCTGTATATCATGTTGGGAATGAGATTCCGCTGTAAGTTTGTTTTACCTGAGATAGACTTAAGAAAAATCTCTTTCCCCCACAGAAGGTGGTGGGAATCTGCAACCCGCTGCCTGAGAGGGTGGTAGAGGCGAGAACCTTCACAACGTTTAGGAAGCATTTAGATGAGCGTTTGAAATGCCATCACAGACAAGACTAAGGACCAAGTGCTTGAAAATGGGTTTGGAAGAGGTGCAGACATGATGGGCCAAAGAAACTTTCTGTAAAACTCTAAGACTCCAAAGTTGAAGCTGTGAAAGTCTGATTTTTAAAAAGCTAGGTGTTTCTTTTTCCCCTCCTTCCACTTGTCAATATGAGATAACTCTGTTAAACATCCTGCTTTCCAATACATTCACCAGCCACAAAGTAAACATCAGACCTCAGCTTCAGGGTCCTGACAGCATTCTGCCTCTTGACTTATTCTGACTTTTGCCAGGTGTTCATACGGCCAAAGTCAAATACCCGAATTGTGGTTGGATTCTCGAAAAGGGATGAATGTTCAGTCGGTCACAAAGTTAGGCAGTCGTGGTCTCTGTCCCGGGACTTCTCATTTCAATACTGATGGACCTTGAGAGAAAGCAATCAGGCTGCCTAACAGCCTCCTGTTTTTAAAGGTAAAGATGACATTGCCTTTTCTGCAGCTTCTGTGGTTTGCAGTATTCTCTGCCCAGATGTCTTCAAATAATAATGTGAATGATCTCAGGCCAGTTTCAATCACATGACCGATTTTGGAATTGTCCGACGAGAATGGTTTGGACGTCCAGAACTACTACCGCACAATTGGAAATTTATGGTGGTTTTTCATACTTAATTGTGGCTAACTGACCTCCTCAGCTTTTTTTGGTTAAACTTTGACCTTGGCGATGTGAAGTCTGGAAGTCAATTGTCTTCGAATTTTGGGTAACTCACTGATAATAAGAGATGTAAATCCTGGAGATAGGTTTTTTTCTGGGTATGTCCATTAACGTGGAGGAGGCCCCACCCAGGATGATTCAATTAGGAACTTTCTGGAAGTTTGAGATAGTCTGTTGAAGTTCCAAAGGTCAACCGACCCTGGCAGTTATCTTAGCCACCTTGTGAGTGCCCATTTAAAACATTAAGAGTTTCTGAAGCTTCCATAGAACACCGTTCATGTTTAAAGTGATGATTAGGACATGCCTTTACTGGGAATTTCAACAACTGGATCTAAAATGCATTACAATATAGTTCTATAGCACAAGTGATGGTTACACTTGCTTTCCGTAACACTCACCCTGTCATACTTTCCCAATAGCATTTTGTTGCTATCACATCAGATAGATTACTGTAAACATAGGTATCATCTGACTCACAGCGAGCAACATCACAGGAGGTCAGCGGGCAAATTAAATCAAGATTACTCATGTACAGTTTTTACAGAATAATGGGCAGTCATGGCACTTAAACCCCAGAGTAAGGGATAATTGGAGTAGAATTCAACTCATTCAGTCACTGCATGCCAATGAACCGGATGCCATCCCCTATGCATCATCAACGTCCTTATTAGAAAGCAGCATGTCTGTCCACAAGCCATGCCATTTGAGGTATGCTAGTGTACATTAACATACTGAAGCTGTTACGCTTTGCATAAAATATCAACAAACCACAACTGTAGCAACTTAAAAAGCAGAGAAAAAGAGCCAGGAGCCAGCCTTTAATTCATGTCTTCATTAGCTCTGCGTTTGACAATTCCAAATCCCTCCTGGGCTGCCTCCAGCATTCATTCCCTCCAGAAACTGGAGATTAACCAAAGATTCTTAACTGTTACCAAGTCCCGGTTCTCAATCACGCCTGTGCTCATCAATCTTTATTGGTGTCTGGTGAAACGCTGCCCTGATATGAAACTCATCCTTGTTTTCAAAGCTGTTGTGATCTTGCCCCTCCCTGTCTCTGTAACCTCCTCCGGCACCCACAGCCCTCAGACATCTCTGGGCGCCTCCATTCCTGACCCAGTAGGCATCCTTCTGGGCTCGACGCTCTGGAATGCCCTCCCTGAACCTCTTTGCTTCTTTTGTCTTGAAAGATGCTCCTCAAAACCGACCTCTTTGCTCGATGCTGTGTCCATCTGCTCCAATATGCCCAGTGCGACATAAATATAAGTTATTCCTGAAGCCTCCAGTTGGAATCCGGATGGATCTATTTGCAGGTATGGGAACTGGAGGTGTTAAATGTGCATGGATCCGCGCCAGCAGTCGAACTGTGAGGTGTTACCAAGGGTAACGCTCTGCTTTTTAAAGAAAATTCAAGTGTGCATTACAAGCAACATCACAGGAGATCTACCGAATGTGTGGGACCAGCTTAGCAGGAACAGGATCTCTCTTAAATGGCCATTAGAGTGGAGTGAGTGCAATAGTGATGCAGTTTGGCACTGCTGGAGGACTCCTACCTGGGGACAGAGCAGAGGGACAGGTTGATGGGGCTGGAAGATGGGTTGGAGACATCTGTTTCAGGATTTCCTCCGGGGCTGTGTGTGGGTTCGTTACTGAATAGCTTTGAAATTTAAGCAGAATAAATATTTCTGATGCGCAGGTTAATTATATTTTTGCAACAGCCTACCCACTGGCTGACCCGTTGCAGAGAAAATGAAAAAGAAAATCACTCTATGAAGAGGTGGAATTATTAATACAGCTCCCCCCCCCCCTTGTGTTAACACTCTTGTGGTCAATCTACAATCTATTGGTTGGAGTATAACATTGATACATAGATCTACCTGCTGCATTGATCTACCTGTTCGTACCTCATTACTTTTCCTCCCCCTCCATCGACAGAACTCTGGATCTCGGTGGGTCAGGTGAGGGACATGCTGGGTGACTAATGAGATGTATCTTCGGGATGCCCCTTGCTCAGGTCCCGGGGAAAGAAGGAAAGTGTGTGTTTTGTGTAGCACATTTCAGAACCGTAGCACAATGCGAGGCATCTTCTGAAGGGCAGTCACTGTTGTGATGTAGGAAGCACAGCAGCTAATTTGTGCACAGCAAGATTCCTCAAACAGCAATGTAATACCGGCAACCAAACCTGATTTAATGACGTTCGCCAAGGGGTGAATATTGGCCACAGGCTACCCTGCCCATCTTCAAAGTAGTGCCATTGGGACTTCTATGCCGACCTGGAAGGGCAGACACGTAGAATTCCTGGGGGGAATTCTTCAATAATTGGGCTATGTCTCCACCACAGCATCAAAACGCGGGCAAATCACTCTTTACTTTCCTGAAGAAAATCCAGAGTGATTCTCCTACCTGGAGGGGGCTAGCAGGGCCCAGGAGTGCTCCCCGCAGCTCTGGCTGCCGATACGGGGCACTGCACTTCCAGTCGGGAGTCTGCGCATGGGCACGGCGGCAGCCTGCATCGGGCCCCCCGCGCAACATGGCGGACCCAAACCGCGGACCGGCACCAAAAAGATAGCCCCCCCCCCGAGATCGTGCCCGCCCGTGGATCAGTGGCCCCCGATCAATAGCCTGGCCGCCTGTCAGGCCCACGCTAGTGAAGGATCCCACCAGGGCTGCCATGGACTGAGTCCGCAGCCACCACGGCGAGTTCCCGATGGGTCGCTCCATGAGTGACCCATGCCCCAGGCAGCTCCACTTGGAGAATCGCCACGAGGGCCTCTGTCAATGGCCCCCTGCCCGCGCTGCACAGACCGTGCGTGCGTGATTCGTGAGGAAATGGAGAATCGCGGGAGCGGCGGCGTGTCGGATTTCAGCGTCAATGACCATTCTCCGCCCGCCCCCCCCCCCCCTCGCCAATCGAGGTTTTGGCGCGCAGGGTCGGTCAATCCTACCCCCGTCTCACCTGACAGACGGCACTTTTTTTTGTTTATTCATCGAATTTGCAATTTTTGGCAGTTGCCAATTGACCTGAAAGGGCATTTTATCACATTACTGAGGATCTGGAGTCACATGTAGGTCAGACCAGGTAAGGACGGCAGATTTCCGTCCCTGAGGGACATGAGTGAACCCGATTGATTTTTACAACAATCGACAATGGTTTCATTTGTACTGTCAGAGGGTCAGAACTGAGGGAGTGCTGCACTGTCAGAGGGTCAGTACTGAGGGAGTGCTGCACTGTCAGAGGGTGAGTACTGAGGGAGTGCTGCACTGTCAGAGGGTCAGTACTGAGGGAGTGCTGCACTGTCAGAGGGTCAGAACTGAGGGAGTGCCGCACTGTCAGAGGGTCAGTACTGAGGGAGTGCTGCACTGTGAGAGGGTCAGTACTGAGGGAGTGCCGCACTGTCAGAGGGTCAGTACTGAGGGGGTGCCGCACTGTCAGAGTGTCAGTACTGAGGGAGTGCAGCACTGTCAGAGGGTCAGTACTGAGGGAGTGCTGCACTGTCAGAGGGTCAGTACTGAGGGAGTGCTGCACTGTCAGAGGGTCAGTACTGAGGGAGTGCTGCACTGTCAGAGGGTCAGTACTGAGGGAGTGTCTCACTGTCAGAGGGTCAGTACTGAGGGAATGCTGCACTGTCAGAGGGTCAGTACTGAGGGAGTGCTGCACTGTCAGAGGGTCAGTACTGAGGGAGTGCTGCACTGTCAGAGGGTCAGTACTGAGGGAGTGCTGCACTGTCAGAGGGTCAGTACTGAGGGAGTGCCGCACTGTCAGAGGGTCAGTACTGAGGGAGTGCCGCACTGTCAGAGGGTCAGTACTGAGGGAGTGCCGCACTGTCAGAGGGTCAGTACTGAGGGAGCACCGCACTGTCAGAGGGTCAGTACTGAGGGAGCTCCGCACTGTCAGAGGGTCAGTACTGAGGGAGTGCCGCACTGTCAGAGGGTCAGTACTGAGGGAGCACCGCACTGTCAGAGGGTCAGTACTGAGGGCGTGCCGCACTGTCAGAGGGTCAGTACTGAGGGAGTGCCGCACTGTCAGAGGGTCAGTACTGAGGGAGTGCTGCACTGTCAGAGGGTCAGTACTGAGGGAGTGCTGCACTGTCAGAGGGTCAGTACTGAGGGAGTGCTGCACTGTCAGAGGGTCAGTACTGAGGGAGTGCTGCACTGTCAGAGGGTCAGAACTGAGGGAGTGCCGCACTGTCAGAGGGTCAGTACTGAGGGAGTGCCGCACTGTCAGAGGGTCAGTACTGAGGGAGTGCTGCACTGTCAGAGGGTCAGTACTGAGGGAGTGCTGCACTGTCAGAGGGTCAGTACTGAGGGAGTGCTGCACTGTCAGAGGGTCAGTACTGAGGGAGTGCCACACTGTCAGAGGGTCAGTACTGAGGGAGTGCTGCACTGTCAGAGGGTCAGTACTGAGGGAGTGCTGCACTGTCAGAGGGTCAGTACTGAGGGAGTGCCACACTGTCAGACGGTCAGTACTGAGGGAGTGCTGCACTGTCAGAGGGTCAGTACTGAGTGAGTGCCGCAGTGTCAGAGGGTCAGTACTGAGGGAGCGCCGCACTGTCAGAGGGTCAGTACTGAGGGAGTGCCTCACTGTCAGAGGGTCAGTACTGAGGGAGTGCTGCACTGTCAGAGGGTCAGTACTGAGGGAGTGCTGCACTGTCAGAGGGTCAGTACTGAGGGAGTGCTGCACTGTCAGAGGGTCAGTACTGAGGGAGTGCTGCACTGTCAGAGGGTCAGTACTGAGGGAGTGCCTCACTGTCAGAGGGTCAGTACTGAGGGAGTGCTGCACTGTCAGAGGGTCAGTACTGAGGGAGTGCTGCACTGTCAGAGGGTCAGTACTGAGGGAGTGCTGCACTGTCAGAGGGTCAGTACTGAGGGAGTGCCTCACTGTCAGAGGGTCAGTACTGAGGGAGTGCTGCACTGTCAGAGGGTCAGTGCTGAGGGAGTGCTGCACTGTCAGAGGGTCAGTACTGAGGGAGTGCCTCACTGTCAGCGGGTCAGTACTGAGGGAGTGCCGCACTGTCAGAGGGTCAGTACTGAGGGAGTGCCGCTCTGTCAGAGGGTCAGTACTGAGGGTGTGCTGCACTGTCAGAGGGTCAGTACTGAGGGAGTGCCGCACTGTCAGAGGGTCAGTACTGAGGGAGTGCTGCACTGTCAGAGGGTCAGTACTGAGGGAGTGCTGCACTGTCAGAGGGTCAGTACTGAGGGAGTGCTGCACTGTCAGAGGGTCAGTACTGAGGGAGTGCTGCACTGTCAGAGGGTCAGTACTGAGGGAGTGCTGCACATTGTCAGCGGGTCAGTACTGAGGGAGTGCTGCACTGTCAGAGGGTCAGTACTGAGGGAGTGCTGCACTGTCAGAGGGTCAGTACTGAGGGAGTGCCGCACTGTCAGAGGGTCAGTACTGAGGGAGTGCTGCACTGTCAGAGGGTCAGTACTGAGGGAGTGCTGCACTGTCAGAGGGTCAGTACTGAGGGAGTGCTGCACTGTCAGAGGGTCAGTACTGAGGGAGTGCTGCACTGTCAGAGGGTCAGTACTGAGGGAGTGCTGCACTGTCAGAGGGTCAGTACTGAGGGAGTGCCGCACTGTCAGAGGCAGCATCTTTCAGGTTAAACACTAAACTAAGGCCCTTCCTGTGCCCAGAAATAGATGTAAGATTCCATGGGGCGATTTGAAGAAAATGCGATCCATGAAAGCCCCTCCTTCTCAAACGTGCCCATCGCCTGAGGAGTAGTGACCCTCAGCTTAAACCACCACCAGTCAGCTTTCCCCCCCCCCCCCCCCTCAAATGGGAAAGCCTGTGGGCATCTGGGACTATGGCAAAACTTTACCTTTTCTTCTAAGAGCAGAGGGGCACATTGCTGTTTTAGCGACCTTCCTCTGCACTAAATTGGCGGTCAGGCCTCTACATTACCACAATGATCAGCCTTCAAAAATTATCTCAAAAGCCCTTTGAAGCATCCCTGTGATGTCTGCAGGGGCTATAGAAATGCAGTTTTTGTTTCTTCACTCCACTCTTGGCGACCGTGCCTTCAGCTGATTGAGCCCCACTCACCCCCACTCACCCCCACTCACCCCCTCTCTCCCCCTCTCTCCCCCACTCACCCCCACTCACCCCCACTCACCCCCACTCTCCCCCACTCACCCCCACTCTCCCCCACTCACCCCTTCTCTCCCCCTCTCTCCCCCTCTCTCCCCCTCTCACCCCCACTCACCTCCTCTCTCCCCCACTCACCCCCTCTCTCCCCCTCTCTCCCCCACTCACCCCCACTCTCCCCCTCTCTCCCCCACTCACCCCCACTCACCCCCTCTCTCCCCCACTCACCCCCACTCACCCCCACTCACCTCCTCTCTCCCCCTCTCTCCTCCTCTCTCCCCCTCTCTCCCCCACTCACCCCCACTCACCTCCTCTCTCCCCCACTCTCCCCCACTCACCCCCACTCACCTCCTCTCTCCCCCTCTCTCCTCCTCTCTCCCCCTCTCTCCCCCACTCACCCCCACTCACCTCCTCTCTCCCCCTCTCTCCCCCACTCACCCCCACTCACCCCCTCTCTCCCCCTCTCTCCCCCTCTCTCCCCCACTCACCCCCACTCACCCCCACTCTCCCCACTCACCCCCACTCTCCCCCACTCACCCCTTCTCTCCCCCACTCTCCCCCTCTCTCCCCCTCTCTCCCCCTCTCACCCCCACTCACCTCCTCTCTCCCCCACTCACCCCCTCTCTCTCCCCCTCTCTCCCCCTACTCACTCCCACTCTCCCCCTCTCTCCCCCACTCACCCCCACTCTCCCCCACTCACCCCCACTCACCCCCACTCACCTCCTCTCTCCCCCTCTCTCCTCCTCTCTCCCCCTCTCTCCCCACTCTCCCCCACTCTCCCCCACTCTCCCCCTCTCTCCCCCACTCACCCCCACTCTCCCCCTCTCTCCCCCACTCACCCCCTACTCACCTCCTCTCTCCCCCTACTCACCCCCACTCTCCCCTACTCTCCCCCACTCACCCCCTACTCACCCCCTCTCTCCCCCTCTCTCCTCCTCTCTCCCCCACTCTCCCCCACTCACCCCCTCTCTCCCCCTCTCTCCCCCTCTCTCCCCCACTCACCCCCACTCTCCCCCACTCACCTCCTCTCTCCCCCTCTCTCCCCTCTCTTTTCCTCTCTCCCCCTCTCTCTCCCTCTCTCCTCCTCTCTCCCCCACTCTCCCCCACTCTCCTCCTCTCTCCCCCACTCATCTCCTCTCTCCTCTCTCTCCCCTCTCTCCCCCTCTCTCTCCCCCACTCTCCCCCCTCTCCCCTCTCTCCCCCACTCTCCCCCTCCCTCCCCCACTCTCCCCCTCTCTCCCCCTCTCTCCCCCTCTCTCCCCCACTCTCCCCCTCTCTCCTCCTCTCTCCCCCACTCACCTCCTCTCTCCTCTCTCTCCCCTCTCTCCCCCTCTCTCCCCCTCTCTCCCCCACTCTCCCCCACTCTCCCCCTCTCTCCCTCTCTCTCCCCATCTCTCCCCCACTCACCCCCTCTCTCCCCCTCTCTCCCCCACTCGCCTCCTCTCTCCCCTCTCTCTCCCTCTCTCCCCCACTCACCTCCTCTCTCCCTTCTCTCCTCCTCTCTCCCCCTCTCTCCCCCCCCTCTCCCCCACTCTCCCCCTCTCTCCCCCACTCTCCCCCTCTCTCCTCCTCTCTCGCCCTCTCTCCCCCACTCACCTCCTCTCCCCTCTCTCTCCCTCTCTCCCCCACTCTCCCCCTCTCTCCCCCTCTCTCCCCCTCTCTCCTCCTCTCTCCCCTACTCACCTCCTCTCCCCTCTCTCCCTCTCTCCCCCACTCTCCCCCTCTCTCCTCCTCTCTCCCCACTCTCCCCCTCTCTCCCCCTCTCTCCCACACTCTCCCCCTCTCTCCCCCACTCTCCCCCCTCTCTCCCCACTCTCTCCCTCTCTCCCACACTCTCCCCCCTCTCTCCCTCTCTCCCCCACTCTCCCCCTCTCTCCCCCCTCTCTCCCCCTCTCTCCCCCACTCTCCCCACTCACCTCCTCTCTCCCCCTCTCTCCTCCTCTCTCCTCCACTCTCCCCCACTCTCCCCCTCTTTACCCATCTCTCCACCTCTCCCCATCTCGTACCAGCCTCCCCGGACAGGCGTGGAATGTGGCGACTAGGGGCTTTTCACAGTAGCTTCATTGAAGCCTACTCGTGACAATAAGCAATTTTCATTTCATTTCATTTTCATCTTCCTCGCTTGCTTCAACATTTGTCCCTTTTGTTTATTTCCTTCTTTTTATTCCTTTTTATTCATTTACGGGATGTGCGCGTCGCTGGTTAGGCCAGAATTTATTGCCCATCCCTAGTTGCCCCTTGAGAAGGTGGTGGTGAGCTGCCTTCTTGAACCACTGGAGTCCTTGGGGTGTAGGTACACCCAATGTGCTGTTTGAGAGGGAGTTCCAAGAAGATGCCCCAGCGACAGTGAAGGAACGGCCGATATATTTCCCAGCCAGGGTGGTGAGTGACTTGGAGGGGAACCTCCAGGTGGTGGGGTTCCCAGGTATCTGCTGCCCTTGTCCTTCTAGATGGTGGTGGTCGTGGCTTTGGAAGGTGCTCTCTGAGGAACCTTGGTGAGTTACTGCAGTGCATCTTGTAGATGGTACACACGGCTGCCACTGTGCGTCAGTGATGGAGGGTTTGAACGTTTGTGGAAAGGGGGGCAATCAAGCGGGGCTGCTTGGTCATCCCAAAGCTTTACAAATGCGAGGGAATCATTACTCTTATACTCCAGTAAGAAGTCTTACAACACCAGGTTAAAGTCCAACAGGTTTGTTTCAAACACGAGCTTTCGGAGCACGGCTCCTTCTTCAGGTCATCTTATACTCCAGCCCACCTTCAATACAAGAACACTCAAATCCCTTTCAACACCAGCAATTACTGGACTCTCACTTCTCATTGATCTCCGGAGGTCCATGCAGGATTAGTCAATGCAGAACCAGCTCTGACTGCATACCCCTTCCTTTTGTGAAAATCTTGAGTACAACAATAAACTGCTCCATTTTCTCCCTTCTTGACATAATCTAAGTAAATACAGAGGAACAGATGTATCTCTCTATCTCCTTCATCCTGTAAAAGTTAAAATGTATTGACTTTCCAATCCACTTGTTTGAGATACAGAATGCTAATTCAAGCTGTGCTATTAAAGTCCACAGCTTCCAGTTCCCTCAAACATAGCAATCTGATACATAAATATTTCAGCAGACTGACACGATATTTAGTGGAATATTTGATCAACTGTGTTGGTTTAACCAGCAAGATCAGTGAAATGCCAGCACAGAACAACAGAACCTTCAATCCACCTGGATTTTATGTGAATTATTCACAAGAAACGCACAGGAATAAAAATTACTGCCGTCCAGTAAATATTTCCCCATTACTAGATGTTGGTTTATGAGTGCATATTTGTGTCCCCATTAATATGCATCTTATCTCTGATCATAAAAGTCTTGAAGGGAAGGGAATAGTGATAATCCCTAAATTGAATTATTAATGTATCTATTACCAATTCTGATGTGTGTTCCATCTCACATTAATATAACAACAAGCTAACAGTTCAACCTCATGAATCTATGTCTTGAATCCCAGTGTCAAATGAGTAAAGGCACCCCCTTTACCGGGGCTGGTTTAGGCAGGCAGGGGAGTTGGGTAGACAGGGCAGAGTTTTCGGTCTTTGCATCGGGCGCCTTTGGGCCCTGACAGGTTCCTGGCCTGAAAATGAGCTTCCAGTCAGTCGGTGAGGATCCACAGGGTGCACAAGGTCACGTTTCCACAGGAAAGTGTGATGTTTTTTGTGTTGCTAATTTTAGGATGGTTGGCGTGGTGTTCGCAAAGACCACAAAATAGCTTTAAATTGAACAATCTATAAATTTATTGACTACTTAATTGGATTCAATACTTTCTCCTATATAATACTCTCATCTACTGCTAATCTCTACACAATTACATTAACTATGATTTGCTCTCACTCGCACTATCTTTCCTTTGATCTGTTCTCCAGCTTTCTCCTCAACCTCTCCCCACAAGACTGAGCATTGATGTCTGATATAGTTGTACATCTAGCTCCCTCTAGTGGTTGATTCAGACATTACATTAACCCTTGCAGTTCTTACCTTTATGCTAATGTCACAGAAAGGAGGTCTAAATCCCAGGGGACCTGATCACTGACCCTGGGGGGGGGGGGGGGGGGGGGGGGTTTGTATTTTTATATGGAAAGGGAATGATTAATGAAGGGGAGGGTGGGGGTCCAGGAGAAGTACTCTTGCTCCGACTGACCCACAAACTGTGCTGCAAAGGAACTCACCTTCTTCCTGAATCTGTGCCCGCCTCCTTTCGATAAAAGCCTGGGAAAACATGCCAATCCTCCTGAACAGCTTCAATCTGAGCCTCATTAAAATGGTCACCCCCTCCTTCTCAGAGAAAATTGCCTCCTCCTCCCTCACCTTTCCTCCGTTAATGCGAGAAGTGGCTGCGTTGAGGGGGTCCCAAAGCATTTTTGGCCGGAATTGTGCCCGCTCCAGGTACCCGCAGGGTTAACTCTGCATTCTGAAATTTGGGGTGTTGGGGTGTTGGGGGGGGGGGGGGAGGGGGGGGGGAGGGTGTTCAAGTGCTAATGGTCACCTCGAGCCAATGAGAATCTTCCTGCTGCTCAACTGGGTGCGACTAACTGAACACAGGCCTCCGATTAAACCTGGGGTCTTCCTGACTGTCGTGGTTGTGCCCCAGTGTCTTCTCTTCAATCTTAAACTGATGAACCCTGTCATGGTATGCAGACATGCAGATAATGATATACAGACAGGCAGCTAATGAACACAGAGAACAGGGCATGACCAATGAGCAGGCAGGACACTCAGGGGTGGTATCTCACTATAAAAGGCACGAGGCGCTCACACTCCACCTCTTTCCACTGATGAACAACTACAGAGTGAGCCAGGGTGTATGTACAGTATCACACCTCCAGCACGTGGCTAAGGGCTAGTCTGGTTCAGTCAGACAGAGTGACCACACTGAGGTTAGCAGAGAGTCGAACTCACAGAGAACTGTGCTAACTGTGCTACTGGTTCAATAAATCAGATTGAACTAACGTCAAGTTCTGGAGTATCTTTTGGTCAAAGCTGCATCCAGTTGCAGCCAGTGTTAATCCAGAGTATATAACACATCAAACCCTCCGCCTTCCCAGAGAGACAGCCCTCCATAGCCCCTTGTTGGAAAATAATTTGAGGAGTGCTTTATCAATCTCTTGCCGGGTGCAAATACATTTGCCTGGGAGCGGGGGAATTGTAGAGTAAACATGTTTGGCTCTCCACATTCTGATTAATGTAATTTGGAAGTCTCTGACAAAGAATATCATTTATTCATGTGTTTAAGGTGCAGAACTATCGAACTACTTAACATAATGAGCAAAAGGCGCTGCTGCCCTGGCGTACCACCGCTTGTTTAATGAGGACATTGATATCCACCTGACTTCAGCAACAAGGGACATTCCATCAGACTGTCAATCGCTCACACGCTGTAATGAAGCCAGTGCCACAGTCACAGAAAGAATGTAGTTACTGCCCAATTAAAGGGAGCAGAATGGGAAATAAAGCTTTTCACATTTTCGTGTGTATTAGCAGTTCCAGAATTCGAGGCGGCAGGTTGAGGTTACTAACTCGACTTAATTTCCTTAATCCCTGATTTATCAGAGTGCTACTCAGCCAGGGGTGTCTCATTATTAAAAATCAGGCACACCAGTTTTCTTTACAAGTGCAATTCCTTCTCGCCTGAAGGGATTGGTTTCTGGGGAGCATTCCTAAAGGTCGATGTCCAAATCGTTTTCATACCTGCCAGAAATCAGTGTAATTCTACAAACACATCCAGCTAACTCACTTGAGCTGGGATGGAGTTGTATTGTGAATGATCCACAGATTCCCTGCAATTCAGAAGGAGGCCATTCGGCCCATTGAGTCCTCCGAAAGAACACCCTACTGCAGCCCACTCCCCCCCCCCCCACCTATCCCCGTAATCCCGTAACCCCATCTAACCTGCGCATTTTTGGAATAAAGGGTGGACCTCTAGGAACGTGATAAATAGGAGGCCGTTTGGCCCTTTGAGCTCACGGTTGATCTCCCATCATAGTTCCTTCCTGGATTAACCTTGTGTTGCCTAACATCCCACATGCGAGCGGGTCAATCAATCTCGGCCTTGAAAATACTCATCAACTGAGAATCGACAGCTACCTGGGATAAAGAATTCCAAAGATCCTTGGGGTCAAAAAGAATTTCTCCTCATCTCATTCCTCACTGATCATTCACTTATGCTGAGATGTTTCATTATTCATCATTGGGATGTGGGCATCGCTGGTTAGGTCAGCATTATCGCCCATCCCTAATTGTCCTTCAGAAGGTGGTGGTGAGCTGCCTTCTTGAACCGCTGCAATCCCTGAGGTGTAGGTACACCCACTGTGCTGTTAGGGAGGGATTTCCAGGCATTTGATCCAGCGATAGTGAAGGAACAGCCGGTATATTTCTAAGTCAGGGTGGCGAGTGATTTGGAGGAGAACTTGGCAAGTGGTGGTGTTCCCCATGTATCTGCTGCTCTTGTCCGTCTAAATGGTACGGTTTGCAGGTTTGAAGGTTCTGTTGAAGAAGCCTTGATGATTTTTTGCTGTGCATCTTGCAGACGGTACACATGGCTGCTACTGTGCATCAGTGTGCGAGGGAGTGGATGTTAAAAGAGGTTGCTGTGGTGCCAATCAAGCGGGGCTGCTTTGTCCTGAATGGTGTTGAGCCTCTTGAGTGTTGTTGGAGCTGCGCTCATCCAGGCAAGTGGGGAGTATTCCATTACACTCCTGACTTGTGCTTTGTAGATGGTGGACATGCTTTGGGGGGGGGTCGGGGGGTGAGTTACTCGCTGTAGGATTCCGAGTCTTTGACCTGCCCTGGTAGCCACAGTATTAAGGTGGCTAGTCCAGTTCAGTTTCTGATCAATGTTAACCCCCAGGATGCGACTGTTGAGGGAGATTCAGTGATGGTAATGCCAGTGAATGGCGGGGGGAGAGGGCTGGATTCGCTTTGTTGGAGATAGTGGTCACCCTGACACTGTGCGACATGGAAACTATTTGCCACTCATCAGCCAAAGCCTGGATATTGTCCAGGTCTTGCTACACATGGACAGGGACTGCTTCATTATCTGAGGAGTTGTGAATGGCTCCAAACATTGTGCAGTCATAGAATCATCAAAACCCTACAGTGCAGAAGGAGGCCATTCGGCCCATCGGGTCTGCACTGTCCCTCTGAATGAGCATCCTAACCGAGGCCGACTTCCCCATCCCATCTCTGTAACCTCACCAAACCTTTGGACTCTAAGGGGCAATTGATCATGGCCAATCCACCTAACCTGCGCGTCTTTGGACTGTGGGAGGCAACTGGAGCACCCGGAGGAAACCCACGCAGACACGGGGAGAACGTGCAGACTCCGCACAGACAGTGACCCAAGCCGGGAATCGAACCTGGGACCCTGGGGCTGTGAGTCTCCGGCCACCGTGCCGATCTTCAGCAAACATACCCACTTTTGGCCTTGTGATGGAAGGAAGGTCATTGATGAAGCAGCTGAAGATGGTTGGGGCGAGGGCACTACCCTGAGGAACTCCTGCAGCGATGCCCTGGAGCTGAGGGGTTAGACTTCCAACCACTACAACCATCTTCCTTTGTGCTGGGTATTACTCCAACCAGCGGAGAGTTTTCCCCTAATTCCCATTGACTCCAGTTTAGTTAGGGCCCCTTGATACCATACTCGGTCAAATGCTGCCTTGATGCCAAGGGCAGTCACTCTCACCTCACCTCTGACATTCGGCTCCTTTGTCCATGTTTGAACCAAGGCTGTAATGAGGTCAGGAGCTGAGTGACCCTGGCGGAACCCAAACTGAGCGTCCGTGAGCAGGTTATTGCTGAGTAAGTGCCGCTTGATAGAACTGTTGATGACTCCTTCCATCACTTTGCTGATGATGGAGAGTAGACTGATAGGGCTGTAATTGGCTGGTTTGGATTTGTCCTGTTTCTTGTGTACAGGACAGACCTGGGCAATTTCCCACATTGCTGGGTAGATGCCGGTGTTGTAGCTGTACTGGAACAGCTTGGCTAGAGGTACGGCAAGTTCTGGAGCACAAGTCTTCAGCCCTATTGCTGGCATATTGTCAGGGCCCAGAGCCTTTGCAGTATCCAGGGCCTTCAGCTGTTTCTTGATATCACGCTGAGTGAATCGTATTGGCTGAAGACTGACATCTGTGATGCTGGGGACCTCCGGAGGAGACCGAGATGGATCATCCACTCGGCACTTCTGGCTGAAGATTATTGCCAATTCCTCAGCCTTGTCTTTTGCACAGATGTGCTGAGATTGCCCATCATTGCGAATAGGGATATTAGTCTCTTCCTCCAGTGTTGTTTAATTGTCCACCCCGATTCACGGCTGGATGTGGGAGGACTGCAGAGCTTATATTTAACCCGTTGGTCGTGGGATTGCTTAGCTCTGCCAATGCGTTCTGCTTTTGATGTTTGGCTCACACGTAGTCCTGTGTTGTAGCTTCACCAGGTTGAGACCTCAGTTTTCGGTCTGCCTGATGTTGCTCCTGACGTGCTCTCCGGCACTCTTCATTGAACCAGGGTTGATCCCCTGGCTGGGTGGTAATGGTGGAGTGGGGGATACGCCTGGTGATGAGGTTACAGATTATGGTTGAATACAATTCTGCTGCTGCTGATGGCCCACAGAGCCTCATGGATGTCCAGTCTTGAGTTGCTGGATCTGATCTGAATCTTTCCCAGTTAGTACGGTGAGAGTATCAGACAACACGATGGAGAGTATCCTCAGTGTGAAGATGGGACTTTTTCACCACAAGACTGTGAACAAAGAACAAAGAAAAGTGCAGCACAGGTTCAGGCCCTTCGGCCCTCCAAGCCTGCGCCGACCATGATGCCCATCGAAACTAACATTTTCTGCACTTCCGGGGTCCGTATCCCTCTCTTTCCATCCTATTCATGTATTTGTCAAGATGTCCCTTAAATATCACTATCGTCCCTGCTTCCTCCACCTCCTCCGGCAGCGAGTTTCAGGCACCCACTACCCTCTGTGTAAAAAGTTTGCCTTGTGCATCTCCTCTAAACCTTGCCCCTCGCACCTTAAACCTATCCCCCCTAGTAATTGACCCCACTACCGAGGTGTGCTAGTCTCTCTTACCGATAATGTCATGGACAGCTGAATCTGGTACAGGTAGATTGGTGAAGACAAGACCAAATCAATTTTTCCCTATTATTGGTTCCCTCATCACCTGCCGCAGACCCAGTCTCGAAGTAATGTTCTTTAGGATCCGGCCAGCTCGGTCTGTGGTGGCACTACCGAGCCACTCTTGCTGATGGGCATTGAAGTCCCCCATCCAGAGTATATTCTCTGCCTTTGCCACCCTCAGTGCTTCCTCCAAGTGCAGTTCAACATGGAGGAGTAACTGATTCATCAGCTGATGGTGGCCGGTACGTGGTAATCAGCTGGAGGTTTCCTTGCCCACGTTTAACCTGAAGCCAGGAGACTCCATGGGGCCCAGTGTGGATGGTGAGGCCTCCCAGGGTAACTCCTTCCCGAGGAGCGATCTGATAGAGGTAAATTATGAAAGGCATAGGTAGAGTAGATCATGAGAACCTTTTCCCCATGGCAAAAGTGTCTGAGTCCAGAGGGCAGAGGTTTAAGGTGAGGAGTGAGTGGTTTTGAGGGGACCTGAGGAAACATTTCTTCACCCAGAGAGTGGTGGGAATATGGAACGCACTGCCTGAGAGGGTGGCGGAGGCAGGAACTCTCATAACAATCAAGAAGCACCTGGACGAGCATGTAAATCGCCACGGCAGAGTCGGCTATGGACCGAGTGCTGGTAAACGGGCTTAGTATAGATTGGTGTTTGATGGTTAGCACAGACATGGTGGGCTGAAGGGCCTGATGCTGTGCTTATGACTCTATGACAGTCGACCACTGTGCCACCCTTGCCACCTCTGCTGAGTCTGCCCAGCCGGTGGGTCAGGACACACCCATGGGATGGTGATGGTCGTGTCAGTGACACAGTATGCTTCTATGAGGATGACTCCTCCAGGCTGTTTCTGACTAGCCTGTGAGACAGTTGGTTTTTGCAACAATGGGTCATTATAATCAATTTTATTATTGATTGAGGTCAATTCAATCAGCTGGTGGCATTTGAACCAAAGTGCCCAGATTATTAGCCTGGGCCTCTGAATCACTCAGTGACATTATTCCTGGACCACTGCCTCCCTAACAGACTCTGACCACCCCCCCCCCCCCCCCCCCCCCCCCAGATTCCCAATCAGGTGAAGCAACTCTCAATGTCAATCCCCTTAAGAATGTGACCTTTCAACTAGATCACCTCTCGTTTTTTCAATGGGCGGGAATGTGTGACAAATCTGCTGACTCACTCTTTGGATGACAATCCTGTCATTTTAGGAATCAGGCCAGGAGCAAAAACAAGGGGGAGAGTGACCTCCTGGATGGCAAATTAAGCTGCAACGCCCGACCCGATGCTGTTGACCCATCGACGCCCATTCCCAGACCAAAACAGAACAATTTCCTTTGGCCAAGTCACTGACTGGTTTGGTTCAGTGGGGGGAAAAAACTTTTTAAAATTCCAATCTCCACCGCACGTGGCCCCTGGTCGACCTCCTTCAGGAACGTAATGGGCCATCAATTGGCAGCAAGCAGGTTTCCTGTTCTCTCCCGGAGATGGGATGGCCTGGTACAGGCCTCTCGGGCAACAAGTTTCACATTTCTCCCACTCTGGGCCATTTGGGAAACCCGGAGCTCTCTCTCTGTCCCGCTCAGCTGGAGGGCCGGCTGGCTCTGTGCAGCCAGACATCTGAAGGAACAATAACGGAGAACAAATCCTGAGCAACCGTTTTAATTTAAAACAAAAGGAGAGCGATGCTGACAGGCTCCAGTTAACTGTTGTTTGTTGCCAGAACAATCAAACTGAGCTACCTCGGCCTAAACCGGGTCATTGTTAAACAGACACTTGTCTCCGTCATCTCATTTATACCTCAGCCGAGGAGTCTGTTCTGAAAGAACAGATATTGGGGTCCCTGCTGTCTGACTCTGAAGAAGTCATTCCATTTTCAAACTAATTAAGTTGCTCACAAGATCAGAAAGATATTAATGTTCTGGAATATGTATAAATTTAGATCTGCTGTGTGGGGGACAGAACTGATTTTAGTTGCATAAATTATATCTCTTCTGCCTGAGATGAAGTAATTATCTTAATTGAAGTCTGAGTGTATTCCACTCATTAGAGCGTCGTAACTGTGCCTCTGCTATTATTGTGCTTTGAACTGACACTTTGCAAGCTCCATTATCTTTGCCAGCCATCTGATGGTGGGCAGGGAGGAGGAGGTGGGGGAATTTTTAACGCTGCAAGTGTGCTTTTGTTTCTATTCTTCCTGATGTTGGGCTACAACTTCCCATTTCTTGGAAAAATAAGATATAGTTTCATTTCTCTGCCACCTTCCACAAGTACAGCACATCCCAAAGCACTTCACGGTCAATTAAGTACTTTTTGAAGTGTAGTCACTGTCAACTTAACCTGCACATCTCCCTTAAACTTTCCCCCTCTCACCTGGAATCTGTGCCCCCTTGTAATTGACACTTCCACCCTTGGGAAAAAGCCTCTGACTATCCACCCTGTCTATGCCTCTCATAATTTTGTAGCCCTCTATCAGGTCTCCCCTCAGCCTCCGTCTTTCCAGTGAAAACAATCCTAGTTTGTTCAACCTCTCCTCATAGCCAACACCCTCGAGACCCGGAAACATCCTGGTGAACCTTCTTTGCCCTCTCTCCAAAGCTTCCACATCCTTCTGACAATGTGGTGACCAGAACTGCCGCAATACTCCAAATGCGGCCTAACCAAGGTACATACAGCTGCTAGGTAATCGTTTGTTTTAAATCACCCTGTTGATTGAGATGTAAAATATTGGCCATGACTCCAGGAAGAACATATCTGCCTTAGAATTTTAGGAACACAACAGAATTTTTATTTGTATTGGTAAATATAAGAAAAAGGTATCGTTTTAAGTGTGTTTAATTTCATCCGCGCGATCGACCGGCTGCGTTGCGTTCTTGCTCGAGCGCGGTCTGGTCGGTGAATGCCGGAAAGGCCTCTCCTGGGCTCCCCGGCAGCCTTCACGCCTCGTGGGACCCACCCAATCCTGCGAGACGTCCAAATCAGAAACACGCCCACAAAGGCCGTGACCAAACGGCACGTGTTTGAAACCGACTTCGGCAAACTTACCCAGGATCCACCCGCCTTGCCGGATCCGCCGGCCTCCCCGGGGAGGCTGCAGCCGGCGACAGGCGGAACGGCAGCCGGGGGGGGGGGGGGTCTCCCGGGCCATTGGTGACCCCGGGGTGGTCAGGGTCAGTGCAGGGGGGCTCCCTGGCCCTCCCCCTGGAACATGGGCACCTTGGCACTGCCACCCTGGTCTCCGATAGGCTGGGAGACCCCCTGAGTCCAATTCCGCCTCGTCCACGTTGGTGTGGGCTGGTGCTGAATGGCGCCCGGATGCCACATCCCTGGGGAGGCTGGCCAATCCCGGTTTGCTGAAGTTCCCCAGCCACCCTCACCCCACTGAAGCTAATAATTGGGTCAACAGGAGGGAAATAACTTCAGCAGCGACTTGGGTTAGGGCAGTTTGTTTGGACGTAACTATGGATGTTTCATCACGTAACCTTCTGCCATGAGAATTAAACTATGCCCAATCATTTTTAGGTATTTTCTCCATGTCTTGCTTGCGGCATTGTCCAGGAAATAATAATTTACTCCTGGAGACTCCAGGCCAATTCCAAGGGGTTGGCAGCCTAACCTCTGCTGGCTACTGTGAAACTAACTGAGATAAATTGCATAACCATTTTAATACAATGTTCTTCTTCACTCACTTACCTTAACTAAGTGGCAGGGTGGCACAGCGGTTAGCACTGCTGCCTCACAGTGCCAGGGGCCCGGATTCAATCCCTGCCTTGAGTTACCGTCTGTGCGGAGTCTGCACGTTCTCCCCGTGTCTGCGTGGGTTTCCTCCGGGTGCCCCGGTTTCCTCCCACAGTCCAAGGATGTGCAGGTTGGGTGCATTGGCCACGATAAATTTCCCTTAGTGTCCACAGATGTGCAGATTGGGTGGGGTTACAGGGATAAGGTGGGGGTGATCTTTCAGAGGGCCGGCGCAAACCCAAAGGGCCGAATGGCCTTCTTCTGCGCTATAGGGATTCTATGGGCAACTGAAGTTGTAAAAATAACCCACAGCCACTGACCAATCACAGTGAGGTGCCATTTCTAGCTTGTCGTGCTCCTAATGAATGTTACATTATTCCACAAACACATTAAGCCACCGCTGGAGTTAATTATATTTTCTCAAGAACATCGCCAAAGACAAAATGAAATTAAAGAGCAGCACTTTCTCCTGACTGTAAAAATGCTCATTTAGATTCATACTTTTTAAATTGAAAAATGATTGTGAGTTGCATTCAATGGAATGGAATGAGCCGCTGGGATAGGTTCCTGCACCCACCGGGCCCAGGGCTGCCCACTCAAGCATTTCAACCAGCCATTCGATCCTAGGTTGCCCACTGCACTCGGCCTGTGCGCCAGAGGCCTCTCTCTGCTCTGGTACACAGTGCTGGCACACCGGAGAACGGGGTGTTCAAGCAGCCACCCCTCCGCACTCCTGTCTCAGGAGGCCCCTTGCCTCCGACAGACCGGCTGATCCCAGAAGGTCATCGGCATTCTTGAACCCGAATCTTTTTGATTTTGTTTTGCTCTTTGAGTTTAACAAAGTGGAGGATGTCAGCGCTGACCTGTGAACCCAGTGTCAGCAGAGATTGAAACACAAACAGAAAACGTTGGAAAGACTTAGCGATTCTGGCCGCGCCTCAGGAGAGAGGATCAGAGCTAATGGGAGGGATTCGCCAACCACCCCTGGACCGGGAATTTCTGCCCGAGGTTAATGGACCTTTTGCTTGTCCGTGGAATTCTCCGTCCTGCCCGTGACGATTCCCGCGCCAGGCGGGAGCCAAAGATTTAGGCCAATGTTTCAGGACTGTTAAAACTCTCGTGCCCCGAACTTTCCCTTGTTGTTGAAATCACACTCCGGCTCATACCCACGTTGACCAGATCGTATATGGAATGGTTCCATGAAGTTCAGATAACTTCCCACAATGCTTAAAGGTCACAGCTTCTATAGTCTGCATTAGAAGTCGGCCCTCTCACAGGGATTTCGGCATCACCTGAACTCGTGAATGGAGAACATCCTGGCTTACATCATTCTGATGGGTAGTGGCTATACGGGGAATAGGTTAGGGTGGGGAATAGGGAGGGGGGTCCGAATATGTCCAGTTTGTCAGGGGAGGGTAGCACCAGTCAGAATGGAGCTTCAGATGGAAGGCACACCCCCTCCCCTCCACCCCTGCCTTCCCCCATAAGAGCACAGTGGGCTAAACGGTTGGCTTGTAATGCAGAACAATGCCAGCAGCACGGGTTCAATTCCCGTACCAGCCTCCCCGGACAGGCGCCGGAATGTGGCGACTAGGGGCTTTTCATAGTAACTTCATTGAAGCCTACTCGTGACAATAAGCGATTATTATTATTAAGATCAAAACCAGTGAATTTTTCTATTTCCCACCCAATGAAAGACTTTAACTGGGGCATGGATGGACCTTCCGCCCAAGGCTCGGCCTGCCTCCCTGTAAAATCGTATCCGGTTCAGGCTGGGTGGAGGGTGGGATCGCAGATGGAATTGTGTTCCTGCAATTACCCCCCCCCCCCCCCCCCCCGCCTAGCCCCACCTCAAAGCCCTCTGGGGTGAGGGTGTAAAATTCTTCACGGTCTGAGTGTGTAGGAACTGGGTGTTGTGGTTCTGAGCAATGCAGAAGAAGCAGATCACCGGCTCCAATCTCCAGAGTGTGCGGAAGCTACGCCGGGACATTGATTGAACATTGGGGTGATTTCTGAAACTTCTGCACAATGGAGGGTTCTTGCTCAGGAATGTTCCCCCCGCGCCCTCTGTAGGTTTGAGTGATCAGAAAGTGGACAGAGTAACCCCGACTGCGATGTGGGAGAGGAGGCGGTGACATTGTGGTAATGTCAATGGACTGAGGCTGCAGAGGCCCAGGTTAATGCTCAGTGTAACACCACAGAGGCTGGTCAAAATTGAATGTAGTTAATGAAGTCTGGAATTGAAAGTGAATCTCAGTAATGGTGACCATGAAACTATTGTCGATTACCAAACAAGAAAGCACCTGTTTCACCAATGTCCCTTTTGGGAAGGAAATCTGCTGTCCTTACCCGGCTTGGCCTACATGTGACTCCAGACCCACAGTGACGTGCACTGAGCGTGTAGAAGATTTTAGTTTAGATGGGCAGCATGGTTGGCGCAGGCTTGGAGGGCCCAGGGCCTGTTCCTGTGCTTTAATTTTCTTGATATGGAGCTGCCGGCGTTGGACTGGGGTGAGCACAGTAAGATGTCTTACAACACCAGGGTAAAATTCAACAGGTTTGTTTCAAAAACTAGCTTTTGGAGCGCAGCTTCTTCACCTGAGGAAGGAGCAGTTCCCCGAAAGCCAGTGATTTGAAACAAACCTGTTGGACTTTAACCTGCTTTTGTAAGACTTCTTACTGCACTTTTCCTTGTTTGTTCTTTGACGTAGTTGACTCTTAACAGTCTCTCTGAAATGGCCCCGAGCGAGGCACTCAGCTCAAGGGCAATTAGGGATGGGCAACAATTGCTGACCCAGCCCAGCGACGGCCACATCCCGTGGGAGAACACATGATGCAAGGTCGAGGGCATGATCGATGTCAGGCCAGAGGCTGAGCAAAGATCTCAGGATCAAACCCCAGCAAAAAGCCGCACCTTCAGCAAAAAAGAAAATAAAGACGTGGGTTTAATTTGCGCCCTTTTATCAGCTCTGGATGGGTCAAAGACACATTATGGCCAATGGAATATTATAAAGTGTGATCACTGTTGAAATGCAGGAACAAGATGACAATGAGCTGTAATCGGTTCCAGTTTGAGGCCTAAACTGATAAAAGAGACACTGGCCTATCGGAGCTCTCCTAATTTACAGATTGTTCTAACCCCCATGAGGATGTTCAGACAACAATTTCTGATCTTCCAATGCGGCTTATTGAGTAGGAGCTGTCCAGGGCAGGTGCGGAGACCCAGCACCTGTCAGGCTAGAGGATAAAGCAGGCCCCAGTCAAGGCCTGGTCAGATCTACCCTCCCATTGGGTCTACACTGGGGGCGGGAGAGGGGGCAATGGTGAGGGGTGGGGGTGGGGGCAATGGCGAGGGGTGGGGGTGGGGCCAATGGCGAGGGTTGGGGGTGGGGGTGATATAAGAATAAATAAATTAATAATAATAATTATGTTTATTCATGTCACAAGTAGGCTGACATTAACACTGCAATGAAGTTACTGTGAAAATCCTCTAGTCGCCACATTCCGGCGCCTGTTCGGGTACACTGAGGGAGAATTCAGAATGTCCAATTCACCTGACAACACGTCTTTCGGGACTTGTGGTAGGAAACGGGAGCACCCGGAGGAAACCCACGCAGACACGGGGAGAACGTGCAGACTCCGCACAGACAGTGACCCAAGCTGGGAATTGAACCTGGGACCCTGGCGCTGTGAAGCAACAGTGCTAACCACTGTGCTACCGCTTATGACAGTTTCCTTTGAAGTTACCACGCGGATATAATCAAACCTCCATGATCCTATAATTTTTATCTAATTATTTCACAGCTAACTGTTTTAACCTCCACAGCTTAAGGCACAGCTGACAATCTGTCGCCTTCCATTTCATTTCCTTCTGACTTTCACGTCTGTCAGAGAAAAATAATGGATTCCATTTATTATCGACACCTTCCCGCTGGAACTAGATTTTTTTATTGTTTGGGAGCGATGGAAGTGCCTGGACTACACACACAATGGACACACACTGGCGGTTCACCCCATAACCACCAGTCTGGTCCTTCCCATAACCACCAGTCTGGTCCTTCCCATAACCAGCAATCTGGTCCTTCCCATAACCAGCAGTCTGGTCCTTCCCATAACCAGCAGTCTGGTCCTTCCCATAACTAGCAGTCTGGTCCTTCCCATAACCAGCAATCTGGTCCTTCCCATAACCAGCAGTCTGGTCCTTCCCATAACCAGCAGTCTGGTCCTTCCCATAACTAGCAGTCTGGTCCTTCCCATAACCAGCAGTCTGGTCCTTCCCATAACCAGCAGTCTGGTCCTTCCCATAACCAGCAGTCTGGTCCTTCCCATAACCAGCAGTCTGGTCCTTCCCATAACTAGCAATCTGGTCCTTCCCATAACCAGCAGTCTGGTCCTTCCCATAACCAGCAGTCTGGTCCTTCCCATAACCAGCAGTCTGGTCCTTCCCATAACCAGCAGTCTGGTCCTTGTGCAGGCAACACCTAAACTATTGGAATCTGCCCTTTCCATGGTTTCTGTGTTTCGGTGACTTGGCTAAGGTGGCAATCTCACTCAAATGGAGGCTGCGGGTGAGGGATGGAGCCCCTTGTGTTGTTGGAGATAACCTTCCATGCGATGGTGGTAAGTGCATTTATCGCCAGTGAAGAGGAGTTCTTCTCTGGGTCCAGTGGAATGTCGAGCTGTCAGGCAAGAGGGACTTTACCTGGGCTGCCTGACTCTGTCACTGATCTTGGAATCCTTCAGTTAGTTACACCCAGTCCAGACTGGAAGAGGAAGAGGAAAATGCAAGAGTGTCTTTCGAGAATGATAAGTTGGCCACGCTAAGTCTTACCCTCCCTAATCCCCTTCTTAAACTCTTAACCTTTCCAACACTCTGTCCTCCTTTAACACTCTCTTGACCCTCATTAAAGCTTTCACTTTAACCAACTTTCTCATCCTAAATTTCTCCCTCTTTACCTCCTTAACCGTTTTTTTAATGCACCTTGAGGCATTCCATTACGTTGAGGGAGTTTTGTCAATCTTCATTTTGTCAATCTTCACGGCCGCTACGTTGAGTGAGCATAATTCCTTTCTCACTAGAACTCATCTGCATCTTCAATAAGTGCCTTGGATGGAGACACATGTTCACTCTTATACCTGATGGTTGGGATTGGAATGGGCTGTGATTAATTTGCTATTGGAGTGAGAATCAGATTTTCAACGTGGAAGAGGTATGTGATCACAAAATGAGTTAGTTGCACAGTTCCCACTGATTGATGGATCATTTAATCACTCTATGGAAAGGTAATTTTGTCCCCCAAATGATGATGGATTTTCCCGTCATTCCGATGGATGAGTATCCAACAGGGATGCCTGTTGTTCATTGTCCAGGCTGCTTTAGGATGATTTAAATATTGAGATTGCTTGACGACAGAGACTTCTACAGCCTCTCTGCGGTAAAGAATTCCACAGATTCACTCCGCTCTGAGAGAAGAAATTCCTCCTCATCTCTGTCTGAAATGGGTGACCCCTCACTCTGAGATTCTGCCCTCTGGTCCTAGACTCTCGCACAAGGGGAAACATCCTCTCAGCATCGACTCTGTCAAACCCCCTGAGAATCCGATATGTCTCAATAAGGTCCGGAGCCTCTCATTCTTCGAAACTCCAATGTGCACAGGCCCAACCTACTAATAATAATCTTTATTATTGTCACAATTAGGCTTATATTAACACTGCAATGAAGTTACTGCGTAAAGTACTCGACCTCTCCCTCCATACCTGGTATCAACCTCGTGACCCTTCTCTAGACTGTCTCCAATGCCAGAATATCTTTCCTTAGATAGGGGGGCCAAAACTATTCAGTGTTCCAGGTGAGGTCTGGCTAGTACCTTGTATAGTTTTAGAGGGTCTCCCTATTTTTATACTCCATTCCCTCTGAAATATAGGTTTCCTAATTTGCCTCAACTACTGTCTACTTGACATTTTCACCTCCAATTTTCTCCTGAGGCACTATTTCACGCCAGCGGCTCTGTTCTACAGCATCAAGCTCCCGGTTTTAGCTCCTTTGAGACACAGTTTTCAAATGTGACACCAGATAGTGTGCATCGGCCAAGGTAGACTGTCAAAGCGGAGCCTCGTCTTCACTTAATGCCTGCACTTCCCTCCTCACCTAATGCAATGTCACTGGGTCCAATTGTGGCAGAGACCAGAGATCAATCAACCAGGTGTTGATGCTGGAGAGTTTCAGGTTAATATCACCTGGAGATCTCCAAATAACTCATGGCAAGACCTATGATTACTGTCACGCTCAAATCCTCAAGTAAGCCCCCAGTGGAAAAAGGAAAGCATCAAGCTTCATAGTCCAACAAAAGTGCTTTCCTTAAAATAATGCCTTCTACCTAAAGCTGCAGAAGAATCATCAGCCGGGACCATGGTTTCATTTTCTGCAGTAATGTGCAGGTTGTACTCCCCGGAGGTGTAGAAACAATCTTCAGTTCTCGCAGCAGGGCCTTGATGTGAGGGAAAATGGAACACAATTGATGTTTTATGTTCCTTGACTTACGCCTCACAAAATGCACCTGGGCGGGACTCGCTCTGCCTCCAGACCAGACAGCAAACAGCTGAGATCTCACAGCTCAAAACAGTTACCCACTGCAGCAGTTGAACTTTCCCCCTACGTTCAAGCATCACTGGAAATATTCTTTCCTCTTCAAATCCCACATGGTCACGCACGTCGTGAAATATGATTGTCAGACCTAGATGTGCTCATCTAAACACAGAGTCCCACCACTGCCTCTTCACAACAATAAGAAAATGTAAGCTGCCCCCACGATGATGCTGCTCCTGTTGAAACGCTCCCGATAGCACAATTACTTTCTTACAAGAGGAATATCAAGCAAGGCCTCCTCTTTAAAAGGAGCCCTCTTAATACTAATCACAATTAAAGAGGCATTTGCACAGAAGCCCTCTCTCTCTATTAGGGCGAACATTTCCTTTTAAATACACTTTGTGCTGCTGTAAATGTCCCATATCAGTGCACGCACAGTGATCGATATTATCCAAAGCCACTGTACGGGTTCTTCCCGTTTATCCCACTGATTTAGCCTTTCTTTTATTTTGCTGCTCTTATTTTGATCCATGGATGATTAATGGACATGTCTCTTTAAGGCGAGCAGGTTGCATCTTTAATTCAAGCAGAATATTCCAGAAGTTTAAGGAGCGATCATTTGCTGGTTTGAACCACAGCTGCAGATTTTTAGCCTCCAGTGGGAGAGATGGGTTTGGAACCCGCTTTGATTAAAGGACAGAACCTTTAGGAGCATTGACGTACTGAGGGATCTGGGCATTCAGGCCCATTGTTCCATGAAAGTGGCAATGCAGCTGGATACGGTTGTCAAGAAGGCATACGGCATGCTTGCCTTCATCGGCCGGGCACTGAGTACAAGAGTTGGCAGATCATTTTACAGTTGTATAAAACTTTCTTTCGGCCACATTTGGAATACTGCGTGCGGTTCTGATTGCCAAACTAGCAGAAGGATGTGGAAGCTTTAGAGAGAGTGCAAAGAAGGTTTGCTAGGATGTTTCCGGTTCTGGGGGGGTGTTGGCTGTGAAGAGAGGTTGAATAAACTCGGATTGTTTTCATTGGAAAGACGGAGGCTGAGGGGAGACCTGATTGAGGTTGACAAAATTCCGAGAGATGTAGATAGGGTGAAGAGTCAGAAGCTTTTTCCCAGGGTAAAAGACTCAATTAAAAGCGGGCACAGGTTCAAGATGAGAGGGGAATGTTTAGGGGAGCTGTGCGGGGAAGGATTTGCACACAGGGGGTGATGGGTGCCTGGAACCCGTTGCCAGTGGAGGTGATGAAGTGAGGCATGATAGCAATGTTTAAGATGTGTCTTGATAGACGCATGAACGGGTGGGGAATGGAGGGGTACAGATCATTTGGGCAATAAGTAGGAGGTCAAAATAAGGAATCTGGATTGGCGCAGGCTTGGTGGGCCGAAGGGCCTGTTCCTGTGCTGTAATGTCCATTGTTCTATATTGATTGGCAGGTGGTCGATGAATTGGCCAGAAAGGCTGTGCTCTGCCCGGTAATAGGTGGTGTTAGGATCTTATCCCACTGGTGTGCCTTTCAGAGTACCAAACTTTCAGTTTTTACTCTGGCAGTGCAGAGGGAGAACCGACTCTCTCTCTCTCTCTCTCCAGAAAATCTGCTGGGAAATGCTGCATTTCTGAACGCAGTGAACCTCAGTGAATGAATGAATGATTCTACAGAGACGACCGATACAGGCTGCAAACAGATGGCAGAATTTTGCTGGAATCGGTGGTGCGGGCAAATCTGGCGCGAAGGAGTGGCGTGAACCACTCCGGCATCGTGCCGCCCCAAGGGTGCGGTATCCTCCGCACCTTCAGGGGCTAGGCCGGCGGTGGCGTGGTTTGTACCACGCCGGCCGGCAGGGAAGGGGATTGGCGCCATGCCAACCAGTGCCAAAGGGCCTCCTTCGGCCGGCACGAGTTGGCACATGCGCCATCATCCCAGCGCATGTGCAGGGGGGGTCATCTCCACGTCGGCCATCGCGGACTGTTACAGCGGCCGACGCGGAAGAATAGAGGGTCCCCACGGCGCAGGCCCGCCCGTGGATCGGTGGGCCCCAATCGCGGGCCAGGCCACTGGGGGGGCACCTCCCGGGGTCAGATCCCCCTGCACTCCCCGAGGACCCCGGAGGCCACTCGCGCAGCCAGGTCCCGCCAGCAAATACCTGGTGTAATATATGCCGGCGGGACTGGCCGAAAACTGACGGCCACTCTTCTATCACGGGTCGCTGAGGGGGCCCCTGCCAGCGGCCGAAAACGGGCGCGGCACAGTTCCCGCCCTCGCCAAATCCCCGGCGCTTCTCCGACCTGGCGGGGGGTGTCGGAGAATCCCACCAGAGACTTTAACCTGCAAGCTTGTTGTGAAGGGAAGTGTGCTGCAGACCATAATCTAAAACAGAGACTCTTTTTTAAAAAATTCATTTATAAGTTTTACCCCTTTCCACCTCTCTGTATTTGTCTGTCTTGTGTGTGTGGAGGGTCGGGACAAGGTAAAGTCAGAGTTAGGTATTAGTGAATAGTTAACCAGTTGTATTTACTGCATATTTCATTTTAGTTCTTGTTATAAATAAATAGTAATTGTTTTTACATTTTCAAACCTAGTGTCTGTACTTTTTCAGCAGCCAAGGGTCAAAGCTTTTGTCATTTTTTATAAGAATTATTGATGAATTTACTTGTGTTGTGCCTCCAGGGTCTGTGGGGCTAGAAGTTTCTGCGCACCAGCCCGGAGGGTCGTAGCACCACAACCACTGATAACTCCATTTCAGAATCCTTCAACTTTGTTTTTAAGTTCTTTTCATTGTGTGATTGTGTCAAACATGACAGGTCTATTGAAGAGAAGCACATGTCTGGGTTTTCACAGAAGCCTTAATTATCAGTGAGCATGCATTTTATTTCCTCGCTATACCAGCAGCACAGTTTAAAGAGCATACTGTTTAATACTTGAATGATTAGCTACGTCTGTCAGATGAATAATTAATGATCAGTGTTTACAGCAGTGATAATCTTCCGAGAATTAGTGTTATCCCTCCACACTTAACAAGGGAGGTTTGCTTGCTCCAATCAAGCAAAATGTTGGGCTGTACTGGGACGATATGGACTGGGCAATTTCATTCAGCATCCACTCGTCAAAGAGGCTCAGATGATTAAGGTGGTGATTAGCTGGGGCGTACACATCGGGAGGATGGTCTGTGCTCAGTTAGCAGAGCGTTTTGGATGTTGCAAATGGTTCTGATGTTCCTGGGCCGGGGTCTTTGTTATCCATTGAGCCTGACTGTTCAAAAGGCATCTTGACAAACACATGGATAGGATGGGTATAGAGGGCTACGACACAAGGAAGGGCTGAGGGTTTGGCCAAGGGTGATATCATGACCGGTACAGGTTTGGAGGGCCAAAGGGCCCGTTCCTGTGCTGTATTGTTCTTTGTTTTTTGAAACCCAAAGTGTGAATGTGCCGAATGGGGTGAAGTCCCATCGTTCCTACTTCCAAAGTGGGAATAGCTTGCCCAGGTTCAGTGTCCTGATTGGTATCAGTGACCTGCGTGGATATGGGATCTTTAACACAACAAGCCAACCCAAATCATTTCATGGGGGTGTGATGAAATGAAGTATGACACCAAATCATATGAGGAGATATTAGGTTGGGTGGCCAAGATCTGAATCAAAGAGGTGGATGTAAAGGAGTACAGAGGTGGAGAGGTTTAGGGAAGGAATTCCGAACCTCAGGCTCCAGCAGGCCATTGTTGGAGCGATTGAACTCGGGGAAGCTCAAGGGGCAAGAATGAGACCAGCAGAGATATCTCGGATGTTTGTGGAGTTGGCGGAGATCACAGAGATAGGGAACTGTGAGGCCGTGGGTAAATGTAAAAACAAGGGTGAGAAATTTGGGCGGCACAGTGGTTAGCACTGTCACTCCACAGCTCCAGGGTGCCAGGTTCGATTCCCGGCTTGGGTCACTGTCTGTGCGGAGTCTGCACGTTCTCCCCGTGTCTGCGTGGGTTTCCTCTGGGTGCTCCAATTTCCTCCCAAAGACCAAAGATGCGCAGGTTGGGTGGATTGGCCATGATAAACTGTCCAAAATGGTTAGGTGGGGTTACTGCAATGTTCTTCAAAGTCGGGGGCCGCGGGCGGGTGTCGGGAATGTAGCGGAGCCGTTGTCCGCTCCCGATCGCGCAAATCCCCACGCAGCATCTGGCTTTTAATAACGCCGGCTGCAAGGGGCAGCGAACATGTAAAAAAAAAGGTGGCCACATTGCGCATGTGCGCGCGATGATCGGCGCACATGTGCATTCTACGAACATGTTTTTAAATTTTGGCCGCGTTGTGCATGCGCGCACGATGATCGTGCGCGCATGCACAATGCGGCCAAAATTTTAAAACATGTTCGCAGGTTGTGCATGTGCACCGATAATTGGGCAGTGGTTTTTATTCATGTATTTTATTCATTTTATTTTTATTTTTTTCATTTATTCTATTCATTTAATTTTTTTATTTTTTTACAAGTTTGGGGGGGGGGTTTATTTGATAAAAATTTACAGGAAAAAAATGCAGAACTTTGGACAGATGGAGACTCCCTACTTTCCGACACCGGAAGGCTTCACCTTCATCCAACAGGTTCCATTGGAGGAGCGTGTACGAGGGCCAAAGGGACCCAAAACCATTTTCTCCATTTTTGTCAGCAGCAAACAAGGTGAGAGAAAATGGTGGGGCGCGCATTGGGTGGGGGGGGGGGGGGGGGGGGGAGGGGGGGGAAGCGGGGGCAGTGATAAGCGAGCAACTCAAATGCCCTTTGACTTTGGGGGGGCTGGGAGATCCAGCAGGAGGGGCTGGAAAATTTTGGCCAATGACTGCGATCATCCCGATGTTTAGATGGAGGAAGTTCTCACTCATCCGGTACCTGAAAAATCAGAGGCAGTGGAAGGGTCGGGAGGGGACGTGGTGGGATCAGGCTGGGTGCAGAAGGGTGGGAATCATAGGGCAGGAAGAACGGGAGAGTGAGGGGATTTTACCCTGCCGCTTCAGTGAGGAGGGATGACATTGGGAAGCCAATCATCTGAAGTTCATTGTGAAGGTCAACAGATTCGCCAATATAAGTTTGATAAATTTCCCATATTAACTGCAGCATAAGTTTGAGAAAACGTAACTTTAATCTGCAGGTGAGGAAACAAAGCGGCATTACTGAGCTGCAAAGTCTGTTCCTGCTCTTATCCCACATGCCTCTTCAGCAAGGTTAACGCTTCCCTTTGACAGGATTAGTAAGGTGTGAGAAATCACAGCATCTTGCAAGGCCGATGCCTGTGATTCACTCGTTCTTTGCAGCTTGTTAAAATAAACTTCTTCACCTTCCTGTCGGGGTGAGATGTACATTTGCTTTATCTTCATTTCCCTCATTTGCCCTGAGGCTTCTGCGATGTTTTCACGTGTCAACCCACATAGGGAATGTTGGCATCTAACTCTCCGATCATCTGCCATCACCAGAAAGTACCTATCTGTAATTCCCATGGGTTTAGTACTCAGGGAAGCAGGTGTAACTGGGACCATTGAGTTGGTGAGGAAGTCTGTGTTTCTTATTCTTATGAAGCAGAAATGTCATGAGAACAATTTAACCTTCTATTTTGCTTGTTCCAGACAGAAAATGCACATAGAATTGATGAAAGTTTTTAGAGGGAGCTTTGTTTAATGTGGATGTGATACATATTTGGGATCAGAGTATTTGACGCAGCCTCAACCAATACAAGTGTGATTAATACTATCAAACCTGATGAGTCCTCTAGGTCAGCAATCAGCAATGTAACCTGGTATTGGACAGTCTTACAATGTAACCTGGTATTGGACAGTCTTACAATGTAACCTGGTATTGGACAGTCTTTCAATTCTCTGTGGAAACAATTCAATTCCTTCAAAGATTTGTAAAGCTCTTGTTTTTCCTCCCGCAGATCTGCTGGTCTGATTGACGATGGAGAGGTTCCTCTTCTCTCTGCTCCTGCTCAGCATGGCTGTGAGGGCTCAGCTTTGCCCAAAGCGCTGCATCTGCCAAAACCTGTCCCCTTCCCTCGCCATCCTCTGTGCCAAAACTGGCCTTCTCTTCGTGCCGCCGTTCATTGACAGGAGGACTGTGGAGCTGCGCCTGACCGACAACTTCATCACCACGCTCAGGAGGAACGACTTTGCCAACATGACGAGCCTCGTCCACCTCACCTTGTCGAGGAATACAATCAGCCAAATCATGCCTCTCACCTTTGGCGACCTACGTGGACTTCGCGCCCTTCACCTGGACAGCAACAGGCTGAATAAACTCATAAATGACCACCTGAAGGGTCTGGTGAACCTTCGTCATTTAATCCTGAACAACAATCAACTCAACTACATTTCCGAAGGATCCTTCAATGACTTCATCACATGCCTGGAAGATCTGGACATGTCCTACAATAACCTGGAGCAATTTCCTTGGGAGGCTATTTCCAAAATGGTAAACTTGAACACTCTAACCTTGGACCATAATCTAATTGACCACATTGAAGAAGGGACATTCTCTGTTCTTCACAAGTTGGCCAGGTTGGACATGACGTCCAACAGATTGCACAAGCTCCCCCCTGATCCGCTTTTCTTAAGGACACAACTCCTGGTGAATGCCAAAGGCGCTCAATACTTCTCGCTGGTGCTTAGCTTTGGTGGGAACCCTCTACACTGTAACTGTGAGCTTCTGTGGCTCAGGCGCCTGATGAGGAAAGATGATCTGGAAACCTGTGCATCACCGCATCATTTGATGGGGAAATATTTCTGGTCGATCTCCGAGGAGGAGTTTATTTGTGAAGCTCCCCTCATAACCCGGCTTCATTCAACCAAGGCATTTGTCATGGAAGGTCAAGGTGTGACCTTGAAGTGCAAAGCAGTCGGGGATCCTGACCCCTCCATTCTCTGGAGCTCACCGGAGGGGAAGCTAGTGTCCAACACGTCCAGGACAACACTCTACGACAACGGGACCCTGGACATTCTGATCACCACACTCAAGGACAGTGGCATATTCACTTGCATCGCTTCCAACGCTGCTGGAGAATCGGCGACAAACACCACCATTGGCATCATCCCGCTCCCTCATCTGGTCAACTTAACCAACCACGTGAAGGAAACTGCCCCCGGTTCCTCGGACATCACCACGTCCACCAAATCCGGATTCCCCTCCAACAACAGTGACACCAAGAGTTTACAGGATAAGAAGGTTGTGGCAACGGAACTGAGCACCACGTCAGCACTCATCCATTGGCCTTCCCAACGCCCCATCCCCGGGATCCGCATGTACCAAATTCAATATAACAGCTCCACTGATGACACTCTCGTTTACAGGTAATGCTCGCCAATGGGTTCATGGTTCAAAATTAACTCCAGGGACTCAGTCAGAACCCTAAGTGCAAGCGGAATAAGAGCAACAACAGGATAATCTGTCATTGTTAGAGCTGGTACAGGGAGGAATGTTGGCACAGTCCACAGGCAGAACAACAAAGAACAAAGAAAAGTACAGCACAGGAACAGGCCCTTCGGCCCTCCAAGCCTGTGCTGACCATGCTGCCCGTCTAAACTAAAATCTTCTACACTTCCTGGATCCGTATCCTTCTATTCCCATCCTATTCACGTATTTGTCAAGATTCCCCTTAAATGTCACTATCGTCCCTGCTTCCACCACCTCCTCCGGCAGCGAGTTCCAGGCACCCACTACCCTCTGTGTACAAAACCTGCCTTGTACATCTCCTCTAAACCTTGCCCTTTGCACCTTAAACCTATGCCCCCGAGTAATTGACCCCTCTACCCTGGGGAAAAGCCTCTGACCATCCACTCTGTCTATGCCCCTCATAATTTTGCAGACCTCTATCAGGTCGCCCCTCAACCTCCATCGTTCCAGTGAGAACAAACCGAGTTTATTCAACTGCTCCTCATAGCTAATGCCCTCCATACCAGGCAACATCCTGGTAAATCTCTTCTGCACCCTCTCTAGAGCCTCCACATCCTTCTGGTAGTGTGGCGACCAGAATTGAACACTATACTCCAAGTGTGGCCTAACTAAGGTTCTATACAGCTGCAACATGACTTGCCAATTCTTATACTCAATGCCCCGGCCAATGAAGGCAAGCATGCCGTATGCCTTCTTGACCACCTTCTCCACCTGTGTTGCCCCTTTCAGTGACCTGTGGACCTGTACACCTAGATCTCTCTGACTTTCAATACTCTTGAGGGTTCTACCATTCACTTTATATTCCTACCTGCATTAGACCTTCCAAAATGCATCACCTCACATTTGTCCGGATTGAACTCCATCTGCCATCTCTCCGCCCAAGTCTCCAAATGACCTAAATCCTGCTGTATCCTCTGACAGTCCTCATCGCTATCCGCAATTCCATCTACCTTTGTGTCATCTGCTAACTTATTAATCAGACCAGTTACATTTTCCTCCAAATCATTTATATATACTACGAACAGCAAAGGTCCCAGCACTGATCCCTGCGGAACACCACTAACCACAGCCCTCCAATTAGAAAAGAACCCTTCCATTGCTACTCTCTGCCTTCTATGACCGAGCCAGCTCTGTATCCACCTTGCCAGCTCAACCCTGATCCCGTGTGACTTCACCTTTTGTACCAGTCTACAATGAGGGAACTTGTCAAAGGCCTTACTGAAGTCCATATAGACAACATCCACTGTCCTACCTGCATCAATCATCTTTGTGACCTCTTCGAAAAACTCTATCAAGTTAGTGAGACAGGACCTCCCCTTCACAAAACCATGCTGCCTCCCACTAATATGTCCATTTGCTTCTAAATGGGAGTAGATCCTGTCTCAAATAATTCTCTCCAGTAATTTCCCTACCACTGACGTAAGGCTCACCGGCCTGTAGTTCCCTAGATTATCCTTGCTACCATTCTTAAACAAAGGAACAACATTGGCTATACTCCAGTCCTCCGGGACATCACCTGAAGACAGTGAGGATCAAAAGACTTCTGTCAAGGACTCAGCAATTTCCTCTCCAGCCTCCTTCATTATTCTGGGATAGATCCCATCCGGCCCTGGGGACTTATCTGCCTTAATATTTTTCAAGACGGCCAACGCCTTGTCTTTTTGGATCTCAATGTGACCCAGGCTATCTACATACCCTTCTCCAGACTCAACATCCACCAATTCCTTCTCTTTGGTGAATACTGATGCAAAGTATTCATTTAGTACCTTGCCCATTTCCTCTGGCTCCACACATAGATTCCCTCCCCTGTCCTTCAGTGGGCCAACCCTTTCCCTGGCTACCCTCTTGCTTTTTATGTACGTGTAAAAAGCCTTGGGATTTTCCTTAACCCTATTTGCCAATGACTTTTCTTGACCTCTTCTCGCCCTCCTGACTCCTTGCTTAAGTTCCTTCCTACTTTCCTTATATTCCACACAGGCTTCGTCTGTTCCCAGCCTTCTAGCCCTGACAAATGCCTCCTTTTTCTTTTTGACGAGGCCTACAATATCTCTCGTTATCCAAGGTTCCTGAAATATGCCGTATTTATCCTTCTTCCACACAGGAACATGCCGGTCCTGAGTTCCTTTCAACTGACATTTGAAAGCCTCCCACATGTCAGATGTTGATTTACCCTCGAACATCCGCCCTCAATCTAGGTTCTTCAGTTCCTGCCTAATATTGTTATAATTAGCCTTCCACCAATTTAGCACATTCACCCTAGGACCACTCTTATCCTTGACCACCAGCACTTTAAAACTTAGTGAATTGTGATCACTGTTCCCAAAATGCTCCCCGACTGAAACTTCTGCCACCTGGCTGGGCTCATTCCCCAATACAAGGTCCAGTACAGCCCCTTCCCTAGTTGGACTGTCTACATATTGTTTTAAGAAGCCCTCCTGGATGCTCCTTACAAACTCTGCCCCGTCCAGGCCCCTAGCACTAAGTGAGTCCCAGTCCCCGTGTGTGCGTGGGTTTCCTCCGGGTGTTCCGGTTTCCTCCCACAGCCTAAAGATGTGCAGGTTAGGTGGATTGGCCATGATAAATTGCCCTCAGTGTCCAAAAATTGCCCTTAGTGTTGGGTGGGGTTACTGGGTTATGGGGATAGGGTGGAGGTATTGACCTTGGGTAGGGTGCGCTTTGCAAGAGCCTGTGCAGACTCGCTGGGCCGAATGGCCTCCTTCTGCACTGTAAATTCTATAATAATCTATGATAATATTGGGGAAGTTGAAGTCTCCCATCACAACAACCCTGTTGTTTTTACTCGTTTCCAAATACTGTCTACCTATCTGCTCCTCTATCTCCCGCTGGCTGTTGGGAGGCCTGTAGTAAACCCCCAACATTGTGACTGCACCCTTCTTATTCCTGATCTCTACCCATATAGCCTCACTGCCCTCTGAGGAGTCATCCCGCAGTACAGCTGTGATATACTCCCTAACCACAGGCACAACTCCGCCACCCCTTTTACATCCCCCTCTATCCCACCTGAAACATTTAAATCCAAAAACAAATCTATTTCTATAACAAAGGGTCAGTACTGAGGGAGTGCTGCACTGTCAGAGGGTCAGTACTGAGGGAGCGCTGCACTGTCAGAGGGTCAGTACTGAGGGAGTGCCGCACTGTCAGAGGGTCAGTACTGAGGGAGCGCTGCACTGTCAGAGGGTCAGTACTGAGGGAGTGCTGCACTGTCAGAGGGTCAGTACTGAGGGAGTGCTACACTGTCAGAGGATCAGTACTGAGGGAGTGCTGCACTGTCAAAGGGTCAGTACTGAGGGAGTGCTGCATTGTCAGAGGGTCAATACTGAGGGAGTGCTGCTCTGTCAGAGGGTCAGTACTGAGGGAAGGCTGCATTGTCAGAGGATCAGTACTGAGAGAGTGCTGCAGTGTCAGAGGGTCATATTGAGGGAGTGCTGCACTGTCAAAGGGTCAGTACTGAGGGAGTGCTACACTGTCAGAGGGTCAGTACTGAGGGAGTGCTGCACTGTCAGAGGGTCAGTACTGAGGGAGTGCTGCACTGTCAGAGGGTCTGCATTGAGGGAGTGCAGCACTGTCAAAGTCAGCACTGATGGAGTGCCGCACTGTCAGAGGGTCAGCACTGAGGGAGTGCCGCTCTGTCCGAGGGTCAGTACTGAGGGAGTGCTGCACTGTCAGAGGGTCAGTACGGAGTGAGAGCTGCACTGTCAGAGGGTCAGTACTGAGGGAGTGCCGCTCTGTCAGAGGGTCAGTACTGAGGGTGTGTCGCACTGTCAGAGGGTCAGTACTGAGGGAGTGCTGCACTGTCAGAGGGTCAGTACTGAGTGAGTGCCGCACTGTCAGAGGGTCAGTACTGAGGGAGTGCTGCACTGTCAGATGGTCAGTACTGAGGGAGTGCCGCACTGTCAGAGGGTCAGTACTGAGGGAGTGCCGCACTGTCAGAGGGTCAATACTGAGGGTGTGTCGCACGGTCAGAGGGTCAGTACTGATGGAGTACTGCACTGTCAGAGTGTCAGTACTGAGGGAGTGCCGCACTGTCAGAGGGTCAGTACTGAGGGAGCGCCGCACTGTCAGAGGTTCAGTACTGAGGCAGTGCTGCACTGTCAGAGGGTCAGTACTGAGGGAGTGCTGCACTTTCAGAGGGTCAGTACTGAGGGAGTGCAGCACTGTCAGAGGGTCAGTACTGAGGGAGTGCCGCACTGTCAGAGGGTCAGTACTGAGGGAGTGCCGCACTGACAGAGGGTCAGTACTGAGGAAGTGTTGCACTGCCAGAGGGTCAGTACTGAGGCAGTGCTACACTGTCAGGCGGTCAGTACAGAAGGAGTGCCACACTGTCAGAGGGTCTGTACTGAGGGAGTGCCGCACTGTCAGAGGGTCAGTACTGAGGGAGTGCCTCACTGTCAGAGGGTCAGTACTGAGGGAGTGCTGCACTGTCAGAGGGTTAGTACTGAGGGATTGCCGCACTGTCAGAGGGTCAGTACTGAGGGAGTGCCGCACTGTCAGAGGGTCAGTACTGAGGGAGTGCTGCACTGTCAGAGGGTCAGTACTGAGGGAGTGCCGCACTGTCAGAGGGTCAGTACTGAGGGAGTGCCGCACTGTCAGAGGGTCAGTACTGAGGGAGTGCCGCACTGTCAGAGGGTCAGTACTGAGGGAGTGCCGCACTGTCAGAGGGTCAGTACTGAGGGAGTGCTGCACTGTCAGAGGGTCAGTACTGAGGGAGTGCCGCACTGTCAGAGGGTCAGTACTGAGGGAGTGCTGCACTGTCAGAGGGTCAGTACTGAGGGAGTGCCGCACTGTCAGAGGGTCAGTACTGGGGGAGTGCCGCACTGTCAGAGGGTCAGTACTGAGGGAGTGCTGTACTGTCAGAGGGTCAGTACTGAGGGAGTGTTGCCCTGTGGGACGATGAAAGCTGGTGCAGGTTTGGGTGATGTCCCTCACAGTCTGCCAGTCCTCACTGTTTCAACTAACCCGTGAAGAATGGTTGTTTTAGACAAGCTTGTTGAAAATCTGCGACCATCTGTTTAATTCTTCAACTGGATTGGTTGAGGGTGGGTAGGTTAGAGTTCTCTATTCCCCTCTCAAGCGAGATATTCACGTGATGTTCCGTCCGACTTTGCACACTGCACAGATTGTTCGCACACTGTGCCATCCGACTGGAGTTAATGAAAATAACAGACCGTTAATCCACAGTGTAATTACTGCCAGGAGTAACCATCTTGCTGCCGTTCTGTTATTGCTAACATTCTTTTTCCTGGCGAGGTGATTCGCCGCAGGTTCATACCAGGCTTCCCATGGTTCCCATTTCTCGAATCTACGTCTGGAAAATCAATTGGCCCTTTCATCAGTTTTACTGCTTCATTTGTTCCCTGTTTCCCTGACCCCTGCAGGAATTTGACTGCGTCTCGGAACTCGAAAGCGTGATAGATGGGGAAATCCATATTCTTCTAAGTTCTGCTGCTGATGTGCCTCATTAGAAGCTGCCCCAGACTAATTGTCCAGGTTCACACAAGGGCTAAGGTTTGCCGAATGTAGAAGCAACCCCATTTGTCCTGCAGTCACAGGCATTATACCCTTTCCCACAGAATGTCCTCTGGTATAGTCCTCACACTGAATTCTGTACCACACACCGAGGAAACACAGGCTGGAA
Source organism: Scyliorhinus canicula (assembly GCF_902713615.1). Taxonomy (NCBI): domain Eukaryota; kingdom Metazoa; phylum Chordata; class Chondrichthyes; order Carcharhiniformes; family Scyliorhinidae; genus Scyliorhinus; species Scyliorhinus canicula. Next base: position 22,716,565 of record NC_052172.1, read on the forward strand.
TGATGCACCAAGAATTATTGTAGGATCTTAATTGATTTCCCATGGCAACAGTTATGCTGAATCGATGCAGTATGTTAGGATCGGTAATCTGGGATATATTTTTTTCCTTTATTTTTAAAAATAATAATAATCTTTATTAGTGTCACAAGTAGGCTTACATTAACACTGCAGTGAAGTTACTGTGTAAAGCCCCTAGTCGCCATATACCGGCGCCTGTTCGGGTACACAGAGGGAGAATTCAGAATGTCCGATTCACCTAACAGCACATTTTTTGGGACTTGTGGGAGGAAACCGGAGCACCCGAAGGAAACCCACGCAGACACGGGGAGAACGTGCAGGCTCTGCACAGTCAGTGACCCAAGTGGCAATCAAACCCAGGGCATCACGGTGGCCCAGTGGTAGCATTGGAGCCTCACGGCACCGAGGTCCCAGGTTCGATCCCGGCTCTGGGTCACTGTCCGTGTGGAGTGTGCACATTCTCCCCGTGTTTGCGTGGGTTTCGCTCCCACAACCCAAAAATATGCAAGGTCGGTGGATTGAACATGCTAAATTGCCCCCTAATTGGAAAAATGTGTTGGGTCCTCTAAATTTACAAAAAAGTGGGAATCAAACCCAGGTCCCTGGCGCTGTGAAGCAACAGTGCTAACCACTGTGCTACTGTGCCGCCCCAGGGAATGGGGCCATCACTGGCAAGGCCAGCATTTGTTGGCCTTCCGTAATTGCCGTTAATCTGGTTTGCTCGATAATTTCAGAGGGGGCATTTAACAGTCAACCACTTTGCTATGGGTCTGGAGTCACATGTAGGCCAGACCGAGTAAGGACGGCAGATTTCCTTCCCTAAAGGACATTTGGTAACTGGGTGGGTTTTTACAACAATTGACAATGGTTCCATGGTCATTCAAATTTCACCATCTGCCGAATCGGGATTTGAACCTGGGTCCCCAGAGCATTTTCCTGGCTCTCTGGATTACTGCTCCAGTGACAATATCCATATGGCACCACCTCCCCTTCATTTAGGATTTAACAGCAGTATGACGCTGTAGATTTTTAAGATTTGGGAGGACAGATGAGTAATTAAATTGTCCCGTTATCCGGAATAACTCTGTACAATTCCAGGCATTCCATTATGCAATGGGCACATTGGTCAGGTCAGGGGTGAAGTGAAGAATCACCGGAATGTTACCAGAACTCCCAAGGCGCACCGTCTCCCGCTGCCGAGAAACACGGGGGAGATTCCCACCTATCACGTAACCTAGACTTGAACGCCCAGGGATATAGAGGGTTAAGAGGTGATCCGATTGAGGCTTTGGGATATTGACTGGACAGATATTCCCAGAGTTGGTTGGGAAGAGGTGGGAGGGGTGGAATCCAGATCGAGGGCATAGACCCTTAAAATCAGAGTCTGACTGCTCAGGAGTGAAACTGCAAAAGCTACTTGACCCAAAGGGTGTTGGGCGCGTGGAACACTCCCATTAAAAAGGCTGACGCTAACTCCATGCTCATTTAGAATCTGTGATTGACAGCTCCCCTGCTTGCCAATGATGCTGAGGAATAACCAAATGAAGGAAAGTAAATGGAGTTGGGACAGAAGTCAGCAATGATCTCAAGGAATGGGCTTGAGGAGAAATGCTCCTTTCTACATTCTTCCTCAAAGTTGCCACTGGTTGATAGGGTTGTTAAGAAGGCATATGGTGTGTTGGCTTTCATTAATAGGGGGATTGAATTTAAGAGCCGTGAGGTTTTGCTGCAGCTTTATAAAACTCTGGTTAGACCACACTTGGAATATTGTGTCCAGTCTCACTATAGGAAGGATGTGGATGCTTTGAAGAGGGTACAGAGGAGATTTACCAGGATGCTGCCTGGACTGGAGGGCATGTCTTATGAAGAAAGGTTGAGGGAGCTAGGGCTTTTCTCATTGGAGCGAAGAAGGCAGAGAGGTGACTTGATAGAGGCGTACAAGGCGATGAGAGGGATGGATAAAGTGGATAGCCAGAGACTTTTACCCAGGGTGGAAATGGCTGTCACGAGGGGACATAATTTTAAGGTGATTGGAGGAAGGTATTGGGGAGATGTCAGAGGCAGGTTCTTTAAACAGAGAGTGGTGGGTCTGTGTAATGCACTGCCAGCAGAGATGGTGGAGTCAAAGTCATTCGGGAGATTTAAGTGACTCTTAGACAGACAGATGGACAGCAGTAAATTGAAGGGGTGTAGGTTAGGTTGATCTTAGATTAGGATAAATGGTCGGCACAACATCGTGGGTTGAAGGGCCTGTACTATGCTGTACTGTTCTGTGTTCTAAACAAGCACTGTCCGCAAAGACTTGTTTCAAAATCAACTCACGTGGGCTAGTTTAGCTCACTGAGCTAAATCGCTGGCTTTTAAAGCGGACCAAGCAGGCCAGCAGCACGGTTCGATTCCCGTACCAGCCTCCCCGGACAGGCGCCTGAATGTGGCGACTAGGGGCTTTTCACAGTAACTTCATTGAAACCTACTCGTGACAATAAGCGATTTTCATTTTCAATAGATCCTTTTTAAAATGCGGTGCCCCAGGTCTGTGCAGTTACATCCAGTTCACATGATGATTTGTTTAAAGTTTTAGATAAAGCGAAGTAAAAATATTTTTTGTGTGAAACTGGACTGGAAATAAAAATCTTAAATTTATCTGCCAGTTTATTTTCAAATTATACGTGAAGACAGAAATACTGTTATAGCCCTCAGCGAATACGCGGCTTAACATCCGTGCTAAGGGAAGTAAATACATTTGCTGTCAAAAGGGTTTAGGAATTCTCAGCGTGGATAAGTTAACATGAAGAGGGGTGTCCATCACTAAAACCCATCGGTCAATACATTCAGGAAATTTGCTTTCAAAATGTTTGCAAAGCCTCATGTTTGACATCTTTGAATCGCTGGGGACTCAGAGGCCAGAATGCTCTGACCCTTGGGATTCAGTATTGGCTTTTCCCACTGGCAGCGTACTCCCGCCCACAGATTTCCGGACAGGGTATGGATGCGGATCCATACAGGATGGCGAGAGATTTTCTGGGTATTTCCCTGAAGCACTCCAGACAAAGTGAAAAGAGTTCTTTATTTGGGTAATAAAGGGTGAGGTAAAGGAATACCTACAATGATATAACGTTAATTCCCACCAGAATTACATAGGAACAGGAGAACAGGAGTAGGCCATTCAGCCCCTCGAGCCTGTACCGCCGGTCAATGAGATCATGGCTGATCTGCGGCCACGACACTGGGGGTGGGCTGATCCTGAGGCTAAGTGTTGACTCCATTGTAAACGCCGTCGCGTTTTATGACGGTGTTAATAGGCTCCCAGGAGCAGCGATCCTGAGCCCTACAGGGGGCCAGCACGGCACTGAAGTAACTCACGCAACTCCAGCAGCGGGTACCAGCGTCAAATGGGCTCCGCGCCGATCTGCCGAAGTGCGCAACGGCCGGCCCGAATTTGCGCAGGCGTGCTGCGGCCGGCGCGAACTCGTGCATGCGCGGTAGCTTCCTTCTCTGCTCCGGCCCCAATGCAACATGGCGGAGAGCCACAGGGGTGGGTGCAGAGTAAAAGAGACCCCACCAGGAGAAGCCGGCCCGCCGATCGATAGGCCCCGATCATGGGCCAGGCCACGGTGGAGGCCCCCCCACCGAGGTCGGATCCTCCCTCCTCCCCCCCCCCCCTCAAACCAGGCCTCCCACCGCAGGATGGACGCCGAAGTCCCGCCGGGTAGGACCACATGTGAATGGCTCGGGCAGGACCCGGCCACCACTCGGCCGCCACTCGGCCCATCTTGCGCGGAGAATCGCCGGGGGGGGGGCGCATAGAGCGGCCCCCGACCGGCGTCGACCGCGCCGGCACCAGTGGCGCTGATTCTCCGGTCACTGGCGGACTGACGTCAGGGTGGCATTGCCTGAATCGCGCCCGGCCCAGCGCTTCTCCAACCCAGCCCCAGGGTCAGAGAATCCCGCCCTGGGTGACTGTCAGAAGCGTCAAGTGTTGGTCAAATGTTTTTAAACTTGAGGTTTGGGACAGAGTAAATCAGTGCCAGTACCAGCTTAGCCCGCATTATAATTGTGATTCAAACGCTCTATGCTGATGTGAATGGATTTAGCCGCCGAAAGCCACCATGGAGCCAAGATCTTTGCCATGCCCATCTCGTACCATCCATTATCGTGGGTTGGGCATCGCACTTGGTCGATGGGTATCTGAGTAACAACTAATCAGCTACTTTGCAGTCTGAAAGTTCATGGCATTGATTCATAGTTTGCCCTGTGTGATTACACTGAGAATGATCAACGTCAATACTCAAATCCCAAATCCAATTTGCTCGTGGGAAATTCAAGTAATGAAATAGCCGTGATTTATGGATTGTCCCTCTGCTCTCTGATTGGATAATTCAGGATGGCACTCTACTGCCCCAGACTCATCAATCAGAGTAAAAATTAATCTAACAAAAGTGCCGCCTTTTTAAATAAACACCTAAATCAGGAATAAGGCAATGGAGACTTATTCAATTAAACTATCCGCCTCTTCTTGCTGCTGCCCATAGTGTCCGCTTTCTCTAGCGGATGAATATTCCTTTAAGACACCTCGTATCGAAGGCCGTAAGTGATTGGTGCTTTTATACAGCATCTTTCACATCCTCTGGGCTTCTCAAACTATTTCCCTTTCATTAAGTATTTTTGAATTGACCCACTGTCACTCTGCAGGAAATTTGAGAGCCAATTTACAAACTGCAAGGCCCAACAACCAATTCGTTGACTGGTCAGTTATTTTTACTGGTCAGTTACTTTTACTGGTCAGTTATTTTTACTGGTCAGTTATTTTACTGGTCAGTTAATTTTACTGGTCAGTTATTTTACTGGTCAGTTATTTTACTGGTCAGTTATTTTTACTGGTTTTGGGAAGGCTAACCAACACGGACATGAGGAAATGCCCCAGCTCCCGGCGGGGAAGGTTTTGTGGTTGCGCTCACCCAGGGGAGTTGCTGGATGATTAAATGTGCCTTCTGGGTGAAACGCTGGGGGGGGCGGGGGAGGGCCATTCTCCAGCCACGGTGCGCCCCGCGCTATCCCGCTATGTTGGGAGAATTATGGGAGAGCCCCGAAACGGGATTTGCGGCAAACCGTTTCCCATTCTCCCGGCCCGCTCCAGCTGGCATCTCCCACGATTCCCGGAGAAAAGCAGGGAGCCGCTAACCGGGGTTCGGGCTGAGTGCCGAATGGAGAGTGATACTCCCAATGGACGTCACCCCCCGATGGCCGCGAACCAGACTTGCATATTTCAACATGTCTTCAAACTCATTTAAATATACTCAGCCCGTTGGAAGCCGGAGTTTCCCGGCTCCCGGGAATCTAATCCCCATCGGCACAGGGTGAGACCAGCGGGAATGGTAAACCAGTCGCGGTGGTCATACCGGGGTGGCACTGCCATAGCACCAGTTGGCAGCGTCCGGGTTCCATGGGCACTGCAAAGAGGAGGAGGCAGAGATGGGTCTTGGCCATGAAAGTGTGAGGTGGGAGAGATTGGGGGTATGAAGGGGCTGCATGAAGTAGGAAGTGGTCGAGTGAGGGAACCATGGGTTACTAAAGCAGTTGAAACACTTGTCAAGAGGAAGAAGGAGGCTTATGCGAAGATGAGACGTGATGGTTCAGTTGGGTCGCTTGAGAGTTACAAGTTAACTATGAAGGCTCTAAAGAGAGAGCTAAGAAGAGCCAAGCGAGGACATGAGAAGTCTTTGGCAGGTAGGATCAAGGATAACCCTAAAGCTTTCTATAGGTATGTCAGGAATAAAAGAATGACAAAGGTAAGAGTAGGGCCACTCAAGGACAGTAGTGGGAAGTTGTGCGTAGAGTCCGAGGAGATAGGAGAGGTGCTAAATGAGTATTTTCATCAGTATTCACACAGGAAAAAGACAAAGTCGTCGAGGAGAATACTGAGATACAGGCTACTAGACTAGAAGGGCTTGAGGTTCATAAGGAGGAGGTGTTAGCGATTCTGGAAAGTGTGAAAATAGATAAGTCCCCTGGGCTGGATGGGATTTATCCTAGGATTCTCTGGGAAGCTAGGGTGGAGATTGCTGAGCCTTTGGCTTTGATCTTTAAGTCATCTTTGTCTACAGTAATAGTGGCAGAGGACTGGAGGATAGCAAATGTTGTCCCCTTGTACAAGAAGGGGTGTAGAGATAACCCCGGTAACTATAGACCAGTGAGTCTTACTTCTGTTGTGGGAAAAGTCTTGGAAAGGTTTATAAGAGATAGGATGTATAATCATCTGGAAAGGAATAATTTGATTAGAGATAGTCAACATGGTTTTGTGAAGGGAAGGTTGTGCCTCACAAACCTCATTGAGTTCTTCGAGAAGGTGACCAAACAGGTGGATGAGGGTAAAGCAGTTGATGTGGTGTATATGGATTTCAGTAAAGCGTTTGATAAGATTCCCCATGGTAGGCTATTGCAGAAAATACAGAGGCATGGGATTCAGGGTGGTTGAGCAGTTTGGATCAGAAATTGGCTAGCTGATAGAAGACAAAGAGTGGTGGTTGATGGGAAATGCTCTGACTGGTGTCCAGTTACTAGTGGTGTGCCACAAGGATCTGTTTTGGGGCCGTTGCTGTTTGTCATTTTTATAAATGACCTGGAGGAGGGTGTAGAAGGATGGGTGAGTAAATTTGCAGATGACACTAAAGTCGGTGGAGTTGTGGACAGTGCAGAAGGATGTTACAAGTTACAGAGGGACATAGATAAGCTGCAGAGCTGGGCTGACAGGTGGCAAATGGAGTTTAATGCAGAAAAGTGTGAGGTGATTCATTTTGGAAGGAATAACAGGAAGGCAGAGTACTGGGTTAATGGTAAGATTCTTGGTAGTATGGACGAACGGAGAGTTCTCGGTGTCCATGTCCATTGATCCCTGAAAGTTGCCACCCAGGTTGAGAGGGTTGTTAAGAAGGCGTACGGTGTGTTAGCTTTTATTGGTAGAGGAATTGAGTTTCGGAGCCATGAGGTTATGTTGCAGCTGTACAAAGCTCTGGTGCGGCCGCATTTGGAGAATTGTGTGCAGTTCTGGTCGCCACATTATAGGAAGGATGTGGAAGCATTGGAAAGGGTACAGAGTAGATTTACAAGAATGTTGCCTGGTATGGAGGGAAGATCATATGAGGAAAGTCTGAAGGACTTGAGGCTGTTTTCGTTAGAGAGAAGAAGGTTAAGAGGTGACCTCATAGAGGCATACAAGATGATCAGAGGATTAGATAGGTTGGACATTGAGAGCCTTTTTCCTCGGATGGTGATGCCCAGCACGAGGGAACATAGCTTTAAATTGAGGGGAGATAGATATAGGACAGATGTCAGAGGTAGGCTCTTTACTCAGAGAGTAGTAAGGGCGTGGAATGCCCTGCCTGCAACAGTAGTGGACTCGCCAACATTAAACGCATTCAAATGGTCATTGGATAGACATATGGACGATAAGGGAATAGTGTAGAGGGACTTTAGAGGGGTTTCACAGGACGGTGCAACATCGTGGGCTGAAGGGCCTGTACTGCTCTGTAATATTCTATGTTCTATGTTCTAAGGTGTCATGGAGGGTTGGGGGTCCTGAAAATAAGGGGGCCCCTCAATGACCCCAAAGCGATGCAACTTAAAGTAAGTCAAGTCGCCACAGTCCCAGGTGACCATAGGCTGCTTCCGTCTTTGAGGGGGGAGAGCTGACTGGTGGTGCTTTAACCGGAGGGTCACCACACCTCAGGTGAGGGGTAAGGTTGAGAAGGCGGGGGGGGGGGGGGGGGGGGGGGGGGGGCTTTCATGAATAACTTCAGCCGGTACGGGAATTGAACCCACGCTCCTGGCCTTGCTTTGCAGCACAAACCAGTCATTCGGCCAACTCAGCTAAACCAGCTCCCATGAATTGACACCTTTGAATCGTCTGGGGAGTGGTCATCATCCTCCATCCCGTGGACAAGACCCACTGATACGGCCGACCCAGGCCCAACAGCCTGTGATGATGCTGGTCAGACCCTTGGAGTGGGGATAGGAGCTGGGGTGGTGGCAAGGAGTAGAAGGCGAGAGGGAAGATGCAGTGAAGGAGTGAGGGAGGGGCAATTGGTGACAGGCTCAGGGGGTGGGAGGGGTGGAGGGGGGAAGAGATGGGACAGGAGGCGGAGCTGCCAGTGACCAGGTCTCCTAGTTGGAAAATCGGGAGGCAATGAGGTTGCCCCATGCGCGGTGATCCTGGATCACGCATTGGGCGGCCTGTCCTTCCAGCTCAGATCCCCCTGGACACCATCCTCGTTAGATGAGGCCGACTGTTCTTCCTCCTCCTCCAGCACATCGCCCTGCTGGATGCAGCAGGCACCTTGATGCTCGAGAACCACTGGGAACTATATTGGAGGGTCACACCAGAGCGGTCCAGGCATTGGAAACGAATCTTGAGAACACCAATGCTCCTGGTACGTGCTGAGCGCCGTTATAACGGGTCTTCGCGTTGGTCTGCAGCCTCTGCACTGGATGTTCGGTTTATCTGCAGCGGCAGAACGTATGCACAGTCCACTTGCAGCATCTATATGTCCATCTCACTAGCAGAACCTGTCAGGAAATTACTCGATGTATCTATAGACTCTGCATAGAATATTCCCCTCTTTACATAGCTGGAATTCTGTATTATTGTCGGAGCCCACTGCTGCCTCACGGTGCCGAGGTCCCAGGTTCGATCCTGGCTCTGGGTCACTGTCCGTGTGGAGTTTGCACATTCTCCCCGTGTCTGCGTGGGTCTCACCCCCACAACCCAAGGATGTGCAGGGTAGGTGGATTGGCCATGCTAAATTGCCCCTTAATTGGAAAAAATGAATTGGGTACTTTAAAAAAAAATTATTGTAGGAGCCTTGTGCTTATTCTATTTCCTATAGAATATACATGTACCTGCCAGAGAACTTCTCTTTAAATATATCTGTTTAAATGTGTTGTTTATTGACTGCAGCCCCCATCTGTGATTGGGAAATAGCTGGTAAAGTAGAAGGGAGATTGAGGATCAGTCAGGATCTTATTAAACGGTACAGCAGGGCTCGAGGGGCCAAATGGCCTCCGGCTGCTGCTATTTTTATGTAAAACAACCTACTTGTATTGTGTAACATGCAGATCACCCCAGCTACATGCCAGCTTGTAAAAACAATCTGTTTACCCAGCAACAGAAATCATTCAACTCTCAAAGCAGCAATTTATCCTCACAACTAACAGACTTGCATTCTCACAGGGGATTTCAGTCAGTGCTCTGCGCAGCCAGTCACTTTCTCTCAAAACGTAGCTTCTGGCGTAAACTTGGAGACGCAGCAGTTAATTTGCGCATGGCAAGATCCCACTGACTGCAGTGCCTTTGAGGGATAACTATTGGCCAGGCCACCAGGGACGGTGCACTGCTCCTCGTTGAGATAGTGGCCATGGGATGCTTTATGTCCACCTGAGAGAGCAGGGAGGAGCTGGCTTTAGCATCTCAAAGACGGATCCTCCGGCAGTACAGCCCTCCCTAGTACTGCACTGAATTGTCAGCCTGGATCTTTGTGCTCAAGTCTCTTCGGAGTGGAACTTGTTCCCACAACAACCCGACTTAGAGACAAGCACGAGTCCCACTGAACCCTTACCTTCCCTCCACACGACCTCACCTTCCAGTATGAAAGAATTTACAGCTCCTTCTACCGAGTCCATCTTTGGTGAGGGAAAAGAGAAATGAGTCCGAGTTGCTGTTACCACCCACTGCTCGGTCAGTGACTCCCTCGTTGGAAGGTCCTGTATGTGGGTGATGGATGTGAGCAGAACTAGGCTCGAGTGTGAAGCATCCAGTAGTTGACAAGCCTGCGTCTAACCTCAAATACTGCGGGTGAGGCCGCGGAGATGTCATTGATCATTAACCATCGGAGAGAGCTATCAGAACGGACGGAGAACAAATTCAAACAGCAAGATTCATTCCAAACCAAAAACAAATTAAGATTTGTATTTTCAATTTTGGTTTTGATATAAAATAGAAAGGTCCATTAATCAGCTGTGTAGTGGAGCGGAATCCACACCGTTATCACTGCGGCCCCTCCTATTCTTTCAAAATGTCGTCTCTGTCTACTCGGAGTTCATCCAGCTCCCCTAACAATTCTCAAATTGTGTAGACCGACAATAGAAAATTGCCCAACTGCAATGTAAAACCTTCTGTATCTAACCCCATGCTGTACCTGTCCTGGGAGTGTTTGATGGGGACAGTGTAGAGGGAGCTTTACTCTGTATCTAACCCCGTGCTGTACCTGTCCTGGGAGTGTTTGATGGGGACAGTGTAGAGGGAGCTTTACTCTGTATCTAACCCCATGCTGTACCTGTCCTGGGAGTGTTTCATGGGGACAGTGTAGAGGGAGCTTTATTCTGTATCCAACCCCGTGTTGTACCTGTCCTGGGAATGTTTGATGGGGAAAATGTAGAGGGAGGTTTACTCTGTATCTAACCCCGTGCTGTACCTGTCCTGGGAGTGTTTGATGGGGACAGTGTAGTGGGAGCTTTACTCTGTATCTAACCCCGTGCTGTACCTGCCCTGGGAGGGTTTGACGGAGACAGTGTAGAGGGAGCTTTACTCTGTATCTAACCCCGTGCTGTACCTGTCCTGGGAGAGTTTGATGGGGACAGTGTAGAGGGAGCTTTACTCTGTATCTAACCCCGTGCTGTACCTGTCCTGGGAGTGTTTGATGGGGACAGTGTAGAGGGAGCTTCACTCTGTATCTAACCCCGTGCTGTCCCTGTCCTGGGAGTGTTTGATGGGGACAGTGTAGAGGGAGCTTTACTCTGTATCTAACCCCGTGCTGTACCTGTCCTGGGAGTGTTTTTATGGGGACAGTGTAGAGGGAGCTTTACTCTGTATCTAACCCCGTGCTGTGCCTGTCCTGGGAGTATTTGATGGGGACAGTGTAGAGGGAGCTTTACTCTGTATCTAACCCCGTGCTGTACCTGTCCTGGGAGTGTTTGATGGGGACAGTGTAGAGGGAGCTTTACTCTGTATCTAACCCCGTGCTGTACCTGTCCTGGGCGTGTTTGACGGGGACAGTGTAGAGGGAGCTTTTCTCTGTATCTAACCCTGTGCTGTACCTGTCCTGGGAGTGTTTGATGGGGACAGTGTAGAGGGAGCTTTACTCTGTATCTAACCCCGTGCTGTACCTGTCCTGGGCGTGTTTGATGGGGACAGTGTAGAGGGAGCTTTTCTCTGTATCTAACCCCGTGCTGTACCCGTCCAGGGCGTGTTTGATGGGGACAGTGTAGAGGGAGCTTTTCTCTGTATCTAACCCCGTGCTGTACCTGTCCTGGGAGTGTTTGATGGGGACAGTGTAGAGGGAGCTTTATTCTGTATCTAACCCCGTGCTGTACCTGCCCTGGGAGTGTTTGATGGGGACAGTGTAGAGGGAACTTTACTCTGTATCTAACCCCGTGCTGTACCTGTCCTGGGAGTGTTTGATGGGGACAGTGTAGAGGGAGCTTTACTCTGTATCGAACTCCGTGCTGTACCTGTCCTGGGAGTGTTTGATGGGGACAGTGTAGAGGGAGCTTTACTCTGTATCTAACCCTGTGTTGTACCTGTCCTGGGAGTGTTTGATGGGGACAGTGTAGAGGGAGCTTTACTCTGTATCTAACCCCGTGCTGTGCCTGTCCTGGGAGTGTTTGATGGGGACAGTGTAGAGGGAGCTTTACTCTGTATCTAACCCCGTGCTGTACCTGTCCTGGGAGTGTTTGATGGGGACAGTGTAGAGGGAGCTTTATTCTGTATCTAACCCCGTGCTGTGCCTGCCCTGGGAGTGTTTGATGGGGACAGTGTAGAGGGAGCTTTACTCTGTATCTAACCCCGTGCTGTACCTGTCCTGGGAGTGTTTGATGGGGACAGTGTAGAGTGAGCTTTACTCTGTATCTAACCCCGTGCTGTACCTGTCCTGGGAGTGTTTGATGGGGACAGTGTGGAGGGAGCTTTACTCTGTATCTAACCCCGTGCTGTACCTGTCCTGGGAGTGTTTGATGGGGACAGTGTAGAGGGAGCTTTACTCTGTATCTAACCCCGTGCTGTACCTGTCCTGGGAGTGTTTTATGGGGACAGGGAGCTTTACTCTGTATCTAACCCCGTGCTGTACCTGTCCTGGGAGTGTTTGATGGGGCGGTAGTCTCTTAATCTTCTGCCTCCTCGAAAATCCCCTCCCGTGTCCCAAACCAAAATGAATCCTGGCATTGGGATCAAGAACCTGGAACTAAAATTGAGAGTCTGCAGTGGAACAATCTGCAGTTCCCAGCGTTCACACATCTCACCATCATCAGCACAAACCAGTCTTAAATGTCAGCTTGTTTGTCGCGGAAGATTCAGTGCTCATCCTGGTATACCTCTTTATGTCGACTCATCAGACGTGAATGAATTTCTTGGCATTTCCTAACTGTGCTGACACCATCCAAAACACTTGCAGCTGCAAAATGACACATCTCCGTGTCCCTGCCTGGAGCAGCCATTCAGTTGGAGAGAGAACAAATGTCTGGTATCATCACAGTATCAGGCGGATCCTGGGCATGCCCTGGTCTGACAATATTCAAACCATCTCTCCTTGTGTTCTTGCAATGCGCCCTTTCTTTGTCTGTTGGACAGCTTTGATCCATGGGCCAGCAGAGGAAAATGGGGCCGAAGGACCTCCGTTTGCGGAGGGGGTCTTATGCCTCAGGTGGGAAAGCCCCTGCCTCCGAGCAAGTGTATCAGTGCCAGGGCCAGGGTACAGTGCCAGGGCCAGGGTATCAGTGCCAGGGCCAGGGTACAGTGCCAGGGCCAGGGTATCAGTGCCAGGGCCAGGGTACAGTGCCAGGGCCAGGGTACAGTGCCAGTGCCAGTGTATCAGTGCCAGGGCCAGGGTACAGTGCCAGGGCCAGTGTATCAGTGCCAGGGCCAGTGTATCAGTGCCAGGGCCAGGGTACAGTGCCAGGGCCAGGGTATCAGTGCCAGGGCCAGGGTACAGTGCCAGGGCCAGGGTACAGTGCCAGGGCCAGTGTATCAGTGCCAGGGCCAGGGTACAGTGCCAGGGCCAGTGTATCAGTGCCAGGGCCAGGGTACAGTGCCAGGGCCAGGGTACAGTGCCAGGGCCAGGGTACAGTGCCAGGGCCAGTGTATCAGTGCCAGGGCCAGGGTACAGTGCCAGGGCCAGTGTATCAGTGCCAGGGCCAGGGTACAGTGCCAGGGCCAGGGTACAGTGCCAGGGCCAGGGTACAGTGCCAGGGCCAGGGTACAGTGCCAGGGCCAGGGTACAGTGCCAGGGCCAGGGTACAGTGCCAGTGCCAGTGTATCAGTGCCGGGGCCAGGGTATCAGTGCCAGGGCCAGTGTATCAGTGCCAGGGCCAGGGTACAGTGCCAGGGCCAGGGTACAGTGCCAGGGCCAGGGTATCAGTGCCAGTGCCAGTGTATCAGTGCCAGTGCCAGTGTATCAGTGCCAGGGCCAGGGTACAGTGCCAGGGCCAGGGTACAGTGCCGGGGCCAGTGTGTCAGTGCCAGGGCCAGGGTACAGTGCCACGGCCAGGGTACAGTGCCAGTGTATCTGTGCCAGTGCCAGTGTATCAGTGCCAGTGCCAGTGTATCAGTGCCAGGGCCAGGGTATCAGTGCCAGTGCCAGTGTATCAGTGTCAGGGCCAGGGTACAGTGCCGGGGCCAGTGTATCAGTGCCAGGGCCAGGGTACAGTGCCAGGGCCAGGGTACAGGGCCGGGGCCAGTGTATCAGTGCCAGGGCCAGGGTACAGTGCCGGGGCCAGGGTACAGGGCCGGGGCCAGTGTATCAGTGCCGGGGCCAGGGTACAGTGCCAGGGCCAGGGTACAGTGCCAGGGCCAGGATACAGTGCCGGGGCCAGTGTATCAGGGCCAGTGTATCAGGGCCAGTGTATCAGTGCCAGTGTATCAGTGCCAGTGTATCAGGGCCAGTGTATCAGTGCCAGGGCCAGTGTATCAGTGCCAGTGTATCAGGGCCAGTGTATCAGTGCCAGTGTATCAGTGCCAGTGTATCAGTGCCAGTGTATCAGGGCCAGTGTATCAGTGCCAGTGTATCAGTGCCAGTGTATCAGTGCCAGTGTATCAGGGCCAGTGTATCAGTGCCAGTGTATCAGTGCCAGTGTATCAGGGCCAGTGTATCAGTGCCAGTGTATCAGTGCCAGTGTATCAGTGCCAGTGTATCAGGGCCAGTGTATCAGGGCCAGTGTATCAGGGCCAGTGTATCAGGGCCAGTGTATCAGTGCCAGTGTATCAGTGCCAGTGTATCAGGGCCAGTGTATCAGTGCCAGTGTATCAGTGCCAGTGTATCAGTGCCAGTGTATCAGTGCCAGTGTATCAGTGCCAGTGTATCAGTGCCAGGGCCAGTGTATCAGTGCCAGTGTATCAGTGCCAGTGTATCAGTGCCAGGGCCAGTGTATCAGGGCCAGTGTATCAGGGCCAGTGTATCTGTGCCAGGGCCAGTGTATCAGGGCCAGTGTATCTGTGCCAGGGCCAGTGTATCAGTGCCAGTGTATCAGGGCCAGTGTATCTGTGCCAGGGCCAGTGTATCAGGGCCAGTGTATCTGTGCCAGGGCCAGTGTATCAGTGCCAGTGTATCAGTGCCAGTGTATCAGTGCCAGGGCCAGTGTATCAGGGCCAGTGTATCTGTGCCAGGGCCAGTGTATCAGGGCCAGTGTATCAGGGCCAGTGTATCAGTGCCAGTGTATCTGTGCCAGGGCCAGTGTATCAGGGCCAGTGTATCAGTGCCAGTGTATCAGGGCCAGTGTATCAGGGCCAGTGTATCAGTGCCAGTGTATCAGTGCCAGTGTATCAGTGCCAGTGTATCAGTGCCAGGGCCAGTGTATCAGTGCCAGTGTATCAGTGCCAGTGTATCAGGGCCAGTGTATCAGTGCCAGTGTATCAGTGCCAGTGTATCAGTGCTAGGGCCAGTGTATCAGTGCCAGTGTATCAGTGCTAGGGCCAGTGTATCAGGGCCAGTGTATCAGTGCCAGTGTATCAGTGCCAGTGTATCAGTGCTAGGGCCAGTGTATCAGTGCCAGTGTATCAGTGCTAGGGCCAGTGTATCAGTGCCAGTGTATCAGTGCCAGTGTATCAGTGCCAGTGTATCAGTGCTAGGGCCAGTGTATCAGTGCCAGTGTATCAGTGCTAGGGCCAGTGTATCAGGGCCAGTGTATCAGTGCCAGTGTATCAGTGCCAGTGTATCAGTGCTAGGGCCAGTGTATCAGTGCCAGTGTATCAGTGCTAGGGCCAGTGTATCAGTGCCAGTGTATCAGTGCCAGTGTATCAGTGCCAGTGTATCAGGGCCAGTGTATCAGTGCCAGGGCCAGTGTATCAGTGCCAGTGTATCAGGGCCAGTGTATCAGGGCCAGTGTATCAGGGCCAGTGTATCAGTGCCAGTGTATCAGTGCCAGTGTATCAGGGCCAGTGTATCAGGGCCAGTGTATCAGTGCTAGGGCCAGTGTATCAGGGCCAGTGTATCAGTGCCAGTGTATCAGTGCCAGTGTATCAGTGCCAGTGTATCAGGGCCAGTGTATCAGGGCCAGTGTATCAGTGCCAGTGTATCAGTGCCAGTGTATCAGTGCCAGTGTATCAGTGCCAGTGTATCAGTGCCAGTGTATCAGTGCCAGTGTATCAGGGCCAGTGTATCAGGGCCAGTGTATCAGTGCCAGTGTATCAGTGCCAGTGTATCAGTGCCAGTGTATCAGTGCCAGTGTATCAGGGCCAGTTTATCAGGGCCAGTGTATCAGTGCCAGTGTATCAGGGCCAGTGTATCAGGGCCAGTGTATCAGGGCCAGTGTATCAGTGCTAGGGCCAGTGTATCAGTGCCAGTGTATCAGTGCCAGTGTATCAGTGCCAGTGTATCAGTGCCAGTGTATCAGTGCCAGGGCCAGTGTATCAGTGCCAGTGTATCAGGGCCAGTGTATCAGGGCCAGTGTATCAGTGCCAGTGTATCAGTGCCAGTGTATCAGTGCCAGTGTATCAGTGCCAGTGTATCAGGGCCAGTGTATCAGTGCCAGTGTATCAGGGCCAGTGTATCAGTGCCAGTGTATCAGGGCCAGTGTATCAGGGCCAGTGTATCAGGGCCAGTGTATCAGTGCCAGTGTATCAGTGCCAGTGTATCAGGGCCAGTGTATCAGGGCCAGTGTATCAGTGCCAGTGTATCAGTGCCAGTGTATCAGTGCCAGTGTATCAGTGCCAGTGTATCAGGGCCAGTGTATCAGTGCCAGTTTATCAGTGCCAGTGTATCAGTGCCAGTGTATCAGTGCCAGTGTATCAGTGCCAGTGTATCAGGGCCAGTGTATCAGGGCCAGTGTATCAGGGCCAGTGTATCAGGGCCAGTGTATCAGTGCTAGGGCCAGTGTATCAGGGCCAGTGTATCTGTGCCAGGGCCAGTGTATCAGGGCCAGTGTATCAGTGCCAGTGTATCAGTGCCAGTGTATCAGTGCCAGTGTACCAGGGCCAGTGTATCAGGGCCAGTGTATCAGTGCCAGTGTATCAGTGCCAGTGTATCAGTGCCAGTGTATCAGTGCCAGTGTATCAGGGCCAGTGTATCAGTGCCAGTGTATCAGGGCCAGTGTATCAGTGCCAGTGTATCAGTGCCAGTGTATCAGTGCCAGTGTATCAGTGCCAGTGTATCAGTGCCAGTGTATCAGGGCCAGTGTATCAGGGCCAGTGTATCAGTGCCAGTGTATCAGTGCCAGTGTATCAGTGCCAGTGTATCAGGGCCAGTGTATCAGGGCCAGTGTATCAGTGCCAGTGTATCAGTGCCAGTGTATCAGTGCCAGTGTATCAGTGCCAGGGCCAGTGTATCAGTGCCAGTGTATCAGTGCCAGTGTATCAGGGCCAGTGTATCAGTGCCAGTGTATCAGTGCCAGGGCCAGTGTATCAGGGCCAGTGTATCAGGGCCAGTGTATCAGTGCCAGTGTATCAGTGCCAGTGTATCAGTGCCAGGGCCAGTGTATCAGGGCCAGTGTATCAGGGCCAGTGTATCAGTGCCAGTGTATCAGTGCCAGTGTATCAGTGCCAGTGTATCAGTGCCAGTGTATCAGTGCCAGTGTATCAGGGCCAGTGTATCAGGGCCAGTGTATCAGTGCCAGTGTATCAGTGCCAGTGTATCAGTGCCAGTGTATCAGTGCCAGTGTATCAGGGCCAGTGTATCAGTGCCAGTGTATCAGTGCCAGTGTATCAGTGCCAGTGTATCAGTGCCAGTGTATCAGTGGGTTGTATCAGTGTTACCAGGCCTGCAGCCTTGGGCAATTGGGGCGGATCATTGTTAGGAATGAAATCTGTAAATCCTGAGAGGCTGTGAATCACAATTTTGCAGAAAAATCAACAGCTTTACTACCAAAAACCTAAACTTGGAGACAACACAGGGTGATTTACAACATGCGGTTCCACCCTAGTTAGCCAGGTTAGGTTGACTGCAGGCTGATCTGATTAAGAATAATCCATTTCAAGGTGGGCATCCCCTGTTGGTGGCCTCGCTCCCAATGGTGTTGTTTTGGTTGAGGGCTTTTAGCCGTATTTCATAGAGAGGCCCAATGGCACCTGCTGACTCACTCAGTCCTCCCAGACACTCGAGTGTCAGGCTCAGCCTGAAACCCGGCCTGTGTCAGGCCCAGGCTGAAACTCGGCCTGTGTCAGGCCCAGACTGAAACTCGGCCTGTGTCAGGTTGTGACTGAAATCCGGCCTGTGTCAGGCTCTGCAGAAACCGGGCCTGTGTCAGGCTCTGACTGAAACCCAGCCTGTGCCAGGCCCAGACTGAAACCCGGCCTATGTCAGGCTCTGACTGAAACCCGGCCTGTGTCAGGCCCAGGCTGAAACTCGGCCTGTGTCAGGCCCAGACTGAAACCCGGCCTCTGTCAGCTTGTGACTGAAATCCGGCCTGTGTCAGGCTCTGCAGAAACCGGGCCTGTGTCAGGCTCTGACTGAAACCCGGCCTGTGCCAGGCCCAGACTGAAACCCGGCCTATGTCAGGCTCTGACTGAAACCCGGCCTGTGCCAGGCCCAGACTGAAACCCGGCCTATGTCAGGCTCTGACTGAAACCCGGCCTGTGTCAGGCCCAGACTGAAACCCGGCCTGTGCCAGGCCCAGACTGAAACCCGGCCTGTGTCAGGCTCTGACTGAAACCCGGCCTGTGTCAGGCCCAGACTGAAACCCGGCCTGTGCCAGGCTCCGACTGAAACCCGGCCTGTGTCAGGCACCGACTGAAACCCGGCCTGTGCCAGGCCCAGACTGAAACCCGGCCTGTGCCAGGCCCAGACTGAAACCCGGCCTGTGCCAGGCCCAGACTGAAACCCGGCCTGTGTCAGGCCCAGACTGAAACCCGGCCTGTGTCAGGCTCTGACTGAAGCCCGGCCTGTGTCAGGCCCAGACTGAAACCCGGCCTGTGTCAGGCCCAGACTGAAACCCGGCCTGTGTCAGGCCCAGACTGAAACCCGGCCTGTGTCAGGCTCCGACTGAAACCCGCCCTGTGTCAGGCTCTGACTGAAACCCGGCCTGTGTCAGGCCCAGACTGAAACCCGGCCTGTGTCAGGCCCAGACTGAAACCCGGCCTGTGTCAGGCTCCGACTGAAACCCGGCCTGTGTCAGGCCCAGACTGAAACCCGGCCTCTGTCAGGCTCTGACTGAAACCCGGCCTGTGTCAGGCCCAGACTGAAACCCGGCCTGTGTCAGGCTCCGACTGAAACCCGGCCTGTGTCAGGCCCAGACTGAAACCCGGCCTGTGTCAGGCTCTGTCTCTTTCCAGCTGCACAGTTGAGATTTTAGACCAGAATTTGAGCCTCTCTGAAAGATAAGAAAGAGTGGTTTATACCGTCCCTGTTGGTGGGGTGAGGCCTGATCGAGTCAGTGAGGCCGGTTCCACAGACATTTGGGCACCCTTTAAAAATGGATCCTGATCAGCACAGACAGGAACCCCACCTAGTGGCCCTGCCAACCACCTCCCCACCCCCACCGTCCCCACCCCCACAAGCATTGGGGGTTCTCCCCCAACACAGTATTGGCATCGGGGCCATCACCCTAGCAATCCAACCTGAAGTGCAACGTTGCCAAGAAGCAGTGCCAGGAAAGTACCCAGACCCTCTCCCCCAGGGGGCGCCCCCGGCTGAGTCACATTTTTAAATAACTTGTAAACCTCGCCATTGTGACGTCACAATGACAGGGTTTGAATATTCAGTGAGGGGGGGGGCCCAGGTGGTCAGGGGCTCACTAATTATATTAAAATGAAGTTCCCGCTACTTTTGAACCTCATTTTACGTCACTGGCTATGGGAGAGGAAAATCAGGAAACAAGATCTCGCCGGCGAGATTCTCATTTCCCAACTCTTGGGAGATTTTGATTCCCCTGCCACCATTCCCATTGACAAAATCACCCCCGAACATCTCAATTCTTAATAATTCAAGTTAAATTCCACTGTGGTCGAGGTGGGATTCGAACTCATGTCCCCTGAACCTTAGTCTGGGCCTGTGGTTTCCCAAACCAAGATAATTCTGGAGATGGCGGGACTGACGTATGAGGAGAGATTGATTAGGTTAGGATTGTTTTCGCTAAAGTTCAGACGAATGAGGGGGGATCTCATAGAGACTCATAGAAAATCTCATAGAGATCACATAGAAAATTCTAACAGGACTAGACAGAATAGATGCAGGGAAGATGTTCCCAATGGTGGGTGTGTCCAGAACCAGGGGTCACAGCCTGAGGATTCAGGGTAAACCATTTCAGACAGAGATAAGGAGACGTTTCTTCACCCAAAGAGTGGTGAGCCTGTGGAATTCATTACCACAGGAAGTAATTGGGGCTAATACATTCAAGAGGCGGCTGGATATGGCACTTGAGGTGAATGGGATCAAGGATTTATGGGGAGAAAGCGGGGATTAGGCTATTGAGTTTGCTGATCAGCCATGATCGTGACGAATGTCGGAGCAGGCTTGAAGGGCCGAATGGCCTCATCCTGTGCTCCTATCTTCTATGTTTCTATGTAAACAGTAACATTACCACTACCCCTTCATGCTTTCAACATGGCCTCTGCTAACTAAAATGATGGTATAAAGCGGAGTGAATGGGGCTATTGCAAAGCGATATTTCACCGTCAGGAATACATTCTGAGATGTTTGTTTATCTCCCCATAAGATCTTATGGAAGTTCTGTGCTGTCCTGCATTCACTGAGGACACTAGCAATCTGAAACAAGAGGATGAGGGAGGCATGTCGGGTGGGGGGATGGCCTGGTCAGATACTTTAGCCCGGGAGACCTTACAGTGAGTCCATTGCAAAGCAATGTGACTCGGATAATGAAACAGACCCATCACAAAGTTGCTCGATTGCTGTTGTTGTCTTGTATCGCCATCACACTCACTGTTCATGGGAATCACCTGGTAGCCAAATACCTCAAAGAAAGGTCCAAGCTCCATCACACATATTGAATGAAGCCAAAGACGTTTGCACCCATCATCTTCAAAGTTCTGATGATGAATCAACGCTGCACAGAGCAATGATTTAGGAACCGTGTCCTTGTACAATATGAGAGCTATGGACTGTGCAGCCATTGTAGGTTTTGAAAAGGGTCTCTGGACAATCTGTTAGGTCAGATTTTGATCTTCCTCGTGCAGGCATGGTGTGCAGTGTAAGCGGAGTGGTTTGAGAATTCCTCATTCCAGCCTTCGGAATGTCTATTCGCTTTCCGGCCTTATTCCTCAGTTTGCAAATTCAGGTGAAGATTGTTTTCTGTAACAGAGCCACTGTTGTCTTTTGAATCATCTGCTAACTGGGGCTCTCCAGGAGTGTGGCAATTGTCACATGTGGTCCCACAATGCGCCACTAATTATACAGGCTCACAGAAGTGTGTCATTATTTTTGCAATGTCCAATGGTCGTGTCAATAATGTCGGGAACTTCAGCACGGTAGCATAGTGGTTAGCATCAATGCTTCACAGCTCCAGGGTCCCAGGTTCGGTTCCCGGCTGGGTCACTGTCTGTGCGGAGTCTGCACGTCCTCTCCGTGTGTGCGTGGGTTTCCTCCGGGTGCTCCGGTTTCCTCCCACAGTCCAAAGATGTGCGGGTTAGGTGGATTGGCCATGCTAAATTGCCCGTAGTGTCCTAAAAAGTAAGGTTAAGGGGGAGTTGTTGGGTTACGGGTATAGGGTGGATACGTGGGTTTGAGTAGGGTGATCATTGCTCGGCACAACATCGCGGGCCGAAGGGCCTGTTCTGTGCTGTACTGTTCTAAATTCTAAATTCTAAACTGTCTGTGCGGAGTCTGCATGTTCTCCCCGTGTCTGTGTGGGTTTCTTCTGGGTGCTCTGGTTTCCTCCCACAAGTCCCGAAAGACGTGCTTCTAGGTGAAGTGGACATTGTGAATTCTCCCTCTGTGACCCGAACAGGCGCCGGAATGTGGCAACTAGGGGATTTTCACAGTAACTTCATTGCAGTGCTAATGTCAGCCTATGTGTGACAATAATAAAGAATATTGTTAAAAATGTCAATAATTGTAAGGAATTTCCCACACAGAAAAATATAAAACTCACGACCAACTATCATGTTTCAATGTGAAATAAATATATTGTCACATTTTTGTAACATTCCCGTTGCCTGTAAAATTTCACCTTTGGTTTTAAACTCTCCCAAACAATTCTCCTGATGATATCGTCAACATCCATTATTCAAATAGTCAATAGTTCTAAAAATAGAAAAGAAATGACGCTCAGACTCCCTCTCTGATTTTCACCTTGTTAATTCCGCCTACTGCACACAGGAGCTTTCTCCATTGTCCAGTTCCCTCCTGACGAGAGTGACCCCTGCCCAGCCACAGGGACACCAGGTGGTCTCCAGTATCAGGTGTAAGTCTCCATTGCAGCAAATCGCTTTGTCTGAGGGAGCATTGACCTTACCTTGATCTTTGACACACATGTTTTGTTGAATAGGGGCCAGCAGTTGGGTATCCTGGCCCATTCCTTCTCTCCTCTTGACCCAGGGAGTGTTCTGACCAATTGTAGTTGGTCTGCCACCATCCTGACTGACATCAGCCAAGCTAACGATTTACCGCCCAGTTTGAGCTCAGCTGTTAACCCCCTCAATGTTCAGGGGTGAAAGAAAAACCCGAGTAAATCCAGATGAATTCAAAATTATTTTTTAAATGCCTTGATTGCAGCAATATGGGAAATGTCATTTTGACAGTGGTGTATTATTACTAATTTAAGTTCTTGTATCTTTCAGAATGATTCCGTCTGCAAGCAAAACCTTTTTGGTAAATGACCTGGCACCTGGAAGAGACTATGACCTGTGTATTCTGGCCGTCTATGATGATGGAATCACGTCAATGACTGGTACTAGAGTGGTGGGCTGCGTCCAGTTTAGTACTGAGCAAGAATATACCCAATGTCACTCGGTGCACACTCAGTTCCTTGGTGGGACCATGATCATCATCATCGGTGGGATCATTGTGGCCTCTGTGCTGGTCTTCATCATCATCCTCATGATCAGGTATAAGGTCTACAATAACACAGGAGAACACAAGACTGTGGTGAGCAACATGTGCTCGCAGACCAACGGCGGTCAGAACGGAGGAATGACGCGCTCCACTTCAAAAGTCGCCGAGGGTTCAGGTGAGTCCATTCAGGAGATTTTTGGTGAACCCTCCAAGGGCTCGGTGACTGTGCTGTTAAACATGTCTCGGGAAAAGGGCAATTTGCCTCAAACTACAGCTGTGATGACAGCAGACACTTTGTCTCACACACAATGCAGGAGGACAATGCTGGGCACAGACTCCCAGAAGGAAGCTCAGTTGTCTTCTGAAGAGGGTCAGACAGAAGGGAGTACAACTGACTCCAGTTTGTCGGTCTGTTTGATTAGGCCAAGCAAGGGCACTCTACCTCGGAGGGAGAAAACTAAACTAAGCAATGTATCTGTTCTGCCCTGTGAAATCTCAAGAGCTCACCATAGACACTCGTTTGATGGAGACTATTCTCTATTCCAGAGTCACAGTTACCCAAGGAGAGCACGGACTAAGGCAAATCTGGCCGGCAGTGGGCACAATTTCAACTCTGATGATACTGCCCTGGAGAGCAAGAGAACAGCCTTTAGCAGCACCGAATGGATGTTGGAAAGCACAGTGTGAACTCACCTTCATTGACAGGACATCTGTCACCAGTCCAACATTAATGCAGGGCTAACATTTGCACGGAGGTAAACCTTTCAAGGGAACAAGCGGGCAGGGAAACCTTGGGATCTGACCCTTTGCATCTGCTGCGGTGCCTTACATCACCACAATACCGGGAC